>NC_071981.1:4766111-4888483 GCF_026283585.1 Hylaeus volcanicus | reverse complement strand
AAGAAATTACTATTTTGCGTGATGAACGTGCAGTTACGCGAAAATTCGACAACATTCTGTGATAAGATTCCGATGCAGAAAGCGATAGTAAAATTTCTATATTGTAAAGTTGGGGCTAAAAATGGTGCTTAGATCACGCGTCGTCTCCGCTACTGTCTCGTCGCCGCGCCGCTTTGCCCGCGACCTCAGGTCTCGCGTATAATTTTAAAAACGATTAGCGAGGCGTTATTGTCACGCGTTCAAAGCGGCGCGCGACGCTTTTCGAGGGCATCGCTCAGATAACGCAACCTAACACATTAGACCAGTTCCCATCGCGCGTTAATGAGCGCACGCACCTCTGAATGCTTCTGATGCGAACACCCGCAACCCGTCGAGTATCGGGAATGCGCTTTTTCAAAAAGACTGCACGTGCAACGACCGAGCGAAGCGTGCAAAGTTTCCACCAGCCAGGGTGTTCCCCGTTGAATAAATTTCAAACGCAGACATGCCCCCTTCAGTTTCCGTCTCTGTTTTCTTGTCGCATAATGACGTCTGCTGCCGTCCGAGACTTTAACCGAAGCGTTCGAGCAAACGATGCGTGCGATTCGGGGAAACGATGAACCGGGGATCCACCCTGTCCGCTTGCCAGCGAGTCTTGCAACTTTCAATCAGGAACAACGTTACACCACCTTCTGGGAATAGTCGATTCGAGGAGCAGGAGGCAAACAGGGAACGCCTTGTGTCGTCTTATCGCATAATTGAGAAAGTTTCGATTGAGAGAATACTGGTCTGGGAAGGGTGAAGGTGGGAGTACTGAAAGAGGGCGTTTAGATCTGGATCTACTAGCTGTACAAGAGATTCTAAGAGCTTGGACACGTGTATTCAGGGCTAGGGTGATCCTTAGACGGACTCGGGTGAAGGGATAATGGGGAAATTAGGCTCGAGGACCATTAACCAGCAGGTAGTCGAGGAGGTGCATCCTAATAGCAGGTGGCAGGTAGCAGGGAACACATAAATGTCAGGTAGACGAAAGGCACGTGGCGATAGCTGTATTTAAGTTATGTTAGAGGACCTGGCATTAATTTTCATAATCGAGGGGGCTCGGAATAACAGTGCAGCGAATAACCCGTTAAACTTGCCACCAGCCCGTATCGATGCACTGTCTCTGTCAGGGGCTACAACAAGTACGTACAGTTATCGGACTGTACACGGATGGAAGATGGAAAGTGGCCGAGCTTCGGCACCAGGTTCCCCAGGTCAAATAAAGACTATACGGACGTATTCGGGACATGTAATTGAAAAGCTCTGACATGGGAGGCGGTGGCGCGCTGAACTTCTTTTGTCGACAGCGAAAATCCGCGAGTGGCGCGGAAAGAAGAAAACGAGTTTCCTTCTTCTTTTCTCCAGTCGCGGTATTTAGGTCGCGTGTCCCACATACCTCCCACGTCAAAGTTAATTGCAGGTGTTAACGACGATTACCGCGCGACGTCCGCGGTGCCGGTGGTGTTTGCGTCCGTGTGTCTGGGCTTTTGTGCGGCCAGGTCGAGCGGGATGAATCAAATTTCTACCCCTTTGTTACCCTGCTACCGCTGTAATTTTCTTTTCACTTCTCTTTTTCGCTCGAAACTCGCGGGTGCGTGGATCGTTCCCTCCTCTCCACCTTAAAGAATGGCGAATCGTCGACCTGGTATTCCTCGAGGGTTTCCCAGAGTATCCCTAGGGAAGGTTCGAACCGAATTGAAAGCTTGAAACGAACGGAAAACGCTGCCGGAGAAATGTGAAACGAGCGAACGAGATTCTCGCGTTTGGTTTGACGCGCCGATTTCAAGTATCGATGGATCGTTTAGGGCGCATACGCTATCGGTCAAAAGTTTCAGAATCGTTGACTAGTTTCTGTGAATATTTGAATAGATTTTACATCGACCTGGTATTGACGTATCGGATGTTTTAACGAAAATATATTTTATTTCGAGAAATTTCAGCAGAAAAATTGTAGCAGAAGTTCCACGGCTTGTGGTTTAGCTATTTCCAGCAGTCTCGTCACGTTTCCGCCGAAAAACTTGCGTTGTTCGAGTAGACAGCCACGGACAGAGAGAGAGAGTAACTCGCTATAAATACGCATTTACTTATAGTTGGAGTAATATATGCAACGAATCGAGTGCTCCAGTTCAGGGAGTGAACTCACTCGACCAATTAGTCAGCATCGTTTCGATTTAGGCGATTACCACGACGTTTCTCGTTATATGTAGATGAAACGGGAACGTGACATCTCGCTTCCAGTGTAATATATTATGCGTCATCGATAACCGCGTCGACAAATAGGGTAATTGATTGTTAATTGGTATTTGGTTCCCAGAAAGATAATCGGCGTTATGCTTGTCTGTTTCTCGGTGGACCTGCAGGATGATAGAGCCAACGTGGGATTGGCCATTTGTTGTTGCTTTTATCTGTCCCCAGAGAAACTATATTGTGTTTGATAAGCCTAAGTGGGTCGTTATTCGCTAATCGAACATGTCTCGATTAATTCTATGTCAGTTTTACTACTGTTCTTTCGTGCTATGATTGATGGAGACAGAAGGAGTCGACGGAGATTCGTCGTTTTCTTCGTTTCGTCGAATTCTGGGATTGTCTTGCGTTACTGTACCGGAGCGTTTCGAATACTTTCCCGGCTCGATGTACCTATAGCATCGCGAGAGCTAAACGTCATCGGTCAATTATAGATTTGAACGGTTCACGAAGTAGGAAGTTTCTTCGTGTTTCAGGGACCCCGTTGATTTGATGGTTCTCCAGAAACGTCCAACTCGCTTGTGCTCGGTATTCCGCGGCTCGGTACCATGCAAAATTCGATTAACCGCTTGTACGTTGCACTCTTCGCTCGTCTTTTCATGGTGTTTTATACAGAGCTCTTCCATAACCAATTACGTAAAAGCTCGTATCGGGACGTTCTTCGTTCAGCATTTTTCAAACTAAGAATCGGTCCAGTAACTTCTACTCCTAAAAGTCTCAATTTATTTATTTATCGTTTAATAGAACCAGATGGAACAAATGTCAATGGCAACTAGTTGACTTGCTATTAAATTTCAGAAGCCTAAACGACACTCGAGAGTCGCTCAGAGACTCCAGGAGCCTGAAATGACTCATTACGCTTCACCTTGAAATAAATTTCATGACGAATACGATTCGGTAGCTCGCCTAATCTCGAGTACCGCTTAAATATTTGTACGCCAGAGTTGTCAGAAAATTTGTACGACATCGCTATAGATAGATCTCATATCCACTCTCTGGTCTTCGGAAACATCCGATTGTAAAAACATCCTCGCCTTGAAGTGATACCGATTTGCTTGCTGTAGAGAAAGCGTCACCGGGGAATATATATACACGTGCGCATATTTCATAATCACTGGCTGCATAATCTGGCCATTTATGGTAGAAATCTGCGTTGCCCAAAAACGTGACTAACTCGACGGAAGGACTTTTGTTTTTCCTTGTCTCATCCGTTGAAAGGAATATATTTCTTTGGAGGCTTTTCAGAGCACTTACGAGGAGCTAAAAACCATAGCGGTATAATTGAGAGGAAATGAAAAGTTTTTTTTAACAGTTACAACTGTTGAAAGGTGCGATATAATTTTGCGTAATTTTGATATAAAAGCAAACGAACGTACAACTGCGCGTCGATATCCGTCGAGAGGATTCAAGTTCGTGGTCATTGCGAAGCATAGGACTGCTCGTTTTCGACGAGTCTAATCTCTGGTAACACGCGTGCCGTTTCCTTCCTGCCATTCGCCAGTTGGCCAAGTGTAACCCAGTTTTAATGCACACCGAGTGGGAAACTTATCTGCGTCCGTGTTAGACAAGATATTACGCGAAATAAAAATACTGATACCGTGTGTTATGACTAACAATCTGAACGATTTACTTCCTCTGAAGAGTTACTTGGATCTTTTCCAAATCATACGATATCGCCTGGAGATTCCTTGTTCATGAAAAAAGATCAAATATTTTATGAAAAAGTAATGTTACGCTGTACTTTATTGAACGATACTCTTTTTACGTGGTTAGACTCTAGGATGGAGTCGCGGGACTTGTGTATACAAACGTAAGTAAATATTTCCTTTCGAGGCATTAAAATCTCCACGAGATCACGTGCCACGCGTTCCACCCTAAGCTCCAAATTGTCTACATGCTCGTTTTTACTTGCCCTTCGATCAGGTAGCTCGAGCACACATGGGACAAATAATAGAATCGGACGTAACGAACCGTGGTCGTAGATGGTCGCCCGATTGCCTTTCGTTCTTGACTTTGAGAACTGTGTCCACGATTAGGAAAGAAAGTCGACCGGTTTAAACCTACGATCGTGTCCCCATAACCGTTGCGTCACCCTTTCTTTACTTTTCTACGTTAATTCATTCGGAAATAAATGCTTTTTTCTTTCATCGTGTTAGATCTGATTAGATCTAGTTAAGTCTAGGCTAATACAAGATAGGGTTACGGTTAATTCGAAGCATCTCCAGATCAAAAATACTAATGCAATTTTGCGTACGTCGTTAATTGCAATTTCAAGGGCGGAAAGCTCCTTAATATGGCTGACCAACTCGCGAGGGAAGGGCTGATGCATTCGGAGCTGGTGTTCCATTAATATCCGCGGTGGATTTCTTGACGTGGTGGATTCGCAGGCGTACATTTCCCCTGTAATCAAACGCTGACGAGCGCCGTAATGATGATCAGTAGCGGTCGGAAGTGTGCAGCTGAAAATGTTAGCATAATTACCGCTTAATTGGAAACCTGATAACTTTAGGATATTGGGTTCGTTTGGGAGCATCGGTAGCTATCGCCGATGGAAGTCCGTAAACTACATGCATACGAACGTCGAGATTCATTTCTGGACTTCCGATCAAATTCATAGATACATTGTCATAGTCACCAGGTTCAGCCTATAGAACGATAGAAAAGAGTTGTAGAAACGATAAACATTTGGTTAAATGAAATGCATTCTCCCTCGACTTCATCCCCTAAACAATCCACCAGTCGCCAAAACGATTGTCTCGCGTTCGATGTAGCAGGGTTCCCTTGCAAACATCGCAGACACGTAAGCAAAAGAAATGGACAAAGAAGAGGCGTGTGAAAACGATTTACTATCATGTAAACGCATTTTGTTGAAGGGAAAAGGGTGTCTGCTGCTTTGGTGCAGTTGTAAACTCGTCTTGCGATGAACGAGCGCGTTCGTTTAGTCGCGGAAGAGATCCCATGCCTCTCCCTATCGTCGACGTCTCCTGCCATGCCAGTCCACAATTGACGTTAATTGTGCTGCGTCGCGACGTTGTGCCTTCTCGCCAAAAGGGGAGCGATCATTTTCTTTTTCTGTTTCTCGAGGTCTGGCGTGCACCCGACACACTTTCGCGACGTCTTTTTTTTTACTCGAGTGAGTCATCGGTTCTTTCAAGGTCTCACTGTATCATTCATCAAGATTATTTCTGAATTCAAAGTAACTAACGAATTACAAACTTGACCGTTTTCTTTTTTTTTCTTTTTTTTTTTTTATCAAGTAGTGGCTCTCCTTGATTAGTCCGATAGATACGTATTACAGAACTCCGTAGGATTGCCAATTATCCGAGATCAGTTTCCATGAACTATCCAACTAGTAATTAGTTTCTGATACTGTATATTTATAGTTCTGTATTTATGTTTGCAATACAGAGTAGCTACAGTGTGCTCCAATAGTACTTTTACTATTTTTATCCGGTCGATTATTTTCTGTATTCATAATTTCTCAATGTTTCTGAATTGCTCGGCGAGTCTTTTCGTTCCACTTTATAACCAGTTGAGAGCAGCCATGATTTTCGGGCACACGGTACAGCAGCGTGTCCAGAATATCATTTCTTGTTCGTGACTCAATGGCGGAGAAAGCACGTGGCAGAGAAACGCAGTGAGTCATTATCCAGAAATACATCCCGCGAGGGAGCACTATACCGAATATATCGAATCTATCGAATCGTTCAGTGATCATTTCCTCGAAGGTCGACCAAAGAACACCGTTCTCTGCTAATAGTCTGATAGTCTCGAAGACTAGTTTTTGTACCATGAAAAGTGCACAGTTACATAATGGAAGAAACGTGTACGTGATCCATCCGTTTGCATCGAACCCGTGATGCATCCGTAAAATTTGTAAATAATAAAATAAATATATATAATCGTCCCATGAAACAAAATGGCTCCCAGGTTCAGCGATAAACCAGCGATACTCGATCTCGAGCGAGTGACGGGAACAAAGACATTACTGTAATTCTGAAAAAATATTCTCGCGAGTCGCGTAGGTGTATAGATGCGAAAGATTTGTCGCTGAAACGTTAGACAATGGACTATTAGGGCAGTTTCGCGGTAAGCTGCTCTGCGAGCCCTCTCCCTCCCTGTTCGCGCAGGGGAAAGCGAGAACAGAAGCGGACTAGGTGGAAGAAGAGGGTTGTCGAGAGTACTTGTCGCACACCCATGCCCTCCTACTCTGTACTCGTTCTTTTTTCATACCTATTTGCTCCATTGCTCAGACCGCTGGTTGCTTAGTCTTGAATGCTTTGCGACTGTCGAATTCCTCTTTGTGCACCACTCCGCCTATCTGTCTCCCTTGACCTGCACTTTTTCGTTCAGCCTAGGTACTCGCGTCGAAGATGTGGCCCGTAACAACGATATATTTTCATTTAATTACTTCCAAATGACGTATTTATTTCTATGTCGTTTTTACGAATGTCAAGTCACGCGCATCGTTATTTAACGATTAAAATTAGAACTGGATCAACGACTCCTTTGACTTTTCAAACTTTCATAGACGGCCGATATATTTTCGTCCGCTGACCAACAGCTCTGGACCGATTGTTAGCTTTTGCCAAACAAACATAGCCTCCTTTCTATTGATTCATTGCATCCTGGCCAGTCAATCAGCTTTTATATCGCGTAGTCTATATATTCCAAATATAAATTAAGGATACAAGTTCCGAAGGAACTCGCTCCTTACTCTGTACAAATAGTATAATAAAAAAAATGTGATCGATTGAACGTTAAATAAATTAAACGCTGGGAAACGTTATCTTTGGACGATGGATGCTTCTTGTCGAAGACCGAGGAACTGTTTGCAGACAGTCGAGTGGCTTGGAATCCATTTTTCAACGTTTACAGAGGCCTCGGTGGACACGAATCGCCTTTCACGGTCCAGCAATATTATTTTCACTGAAAGTTATGCTAAACCTTAAAGAAACACTATAGAATCGTACATTGGGGACGTGTTTGTATTCGATGCATCACGATTTTGATTGGTGCATTCAGTGTTTTAATTTGCTCGCAGAAACCTACGCTTATTCTTCTCGTTTGTGTCGAACCATCGCACGTTTGTGTAGACAAAAGTCAAATGACAGTGATGAACAACATGGGGACCCTAAGTGGGTAAGCGAGTTTGATAATTTGTTGAGTCCGCTACTCGTCGCCTCGGGTTTCACGGTTCATCCCAATGGAGGAAGATAGAGTGTGCAGAATGGGGTAGCGAACCTAGCCGCAGGGTGTATAAGAGGATGGGGAAAGAAAGTGTGGATCAAGCGCGGTTAACCGACGTATTTAGGCGGCGTGTCCGCGTCCGCGTCTCTGCTTGTTTGCAGTAAAAACAAATCGGTGCCGCTGCAGTAGCTCTTCCAAGCCCCTGATCAATCCATTGATCGACTCCTGCTCCGAGCATGGGTGCTCCAACTTTTTCCAAATACTTAACACGAGCGATAAACCCACCGATTTTCACCTAATTCGTTAACCATTCATATCGGCACACTTACTCGCGTTTTATAACGTGGTTTTAGAAGATAGACTGGTATATAAATTTTGGTTGTAGCTACAAGATCAAATTTGATTAGGATCACCCTCTCCCCCTGATGCGTATTTAGCACCATACAAGAACGAATAGAGAATGATCCTGTTACTCTCGAATCGAGGTACAAATTTTCAGTTATTGGCGCACCCCGGTCAAGTTAAAATCTTCTGCTCGTCTGCCGAGTTGCCTAGCATATTCAAACGCTTGCGCTATAACGTGTCAGCCGAAAAAAGTGGTCAGTTGAAATCTTCGTTCGACAGGGCGATGGAAAGTTCAAACGGAAGCAGTCTGCTATTTTTTTTTTCTCTACTGAAAATCTGCACCCCCGTCTCTCCTCCGACACGTGACGTCTGACTGGCAGGTGGCAGCCTGGGGGGTCGGAACATTTCTGTCGGGAAGTCGAACCACCATGATTTCCGCAATTTCACCCTTCTGAGAGCGTTGTCCATGGTATTTGCCCGATGCCCCCACCCCCATCACCAGGGGATATGAAGGTTCATATAAGATGATCCGCTTCAAGATCTTATCGTTTGGTCTTAGTCGTCCCGAGGCCTGGGAATCAGCACGTGATGCATCGGATTCTCTGTGTCCTATACGATATCGTTCGGCCAATTTTCAACACAACGAGAAAGTAAAGCATCGCTCGAGAAACAATTCAACTCTGAATTCATTGCACAGTTTCCAGGCAGTTTCGAGTCTAAATTTCGGAGGAGCTCTTTCGTTCGCAATGGTTCGCAAAAGTCGAAGGAGAACGAAGAAGTCGTTCCTTCGTGAGAGGCAGTTAAAATGTAAAGGCGCGGTCGAAGAAGACTAAGCTAGCGCCCCCTTCGCGGCCACCGTCGACGGTAGATTTGGCGAACGTGTGTGCCCCTTTTTAGTATTCTACTCGGCAACGGCCCTCTTTTCCACGCCTAGCTGCCATCCTACCCTCCTTTCACAGCCTATTTCGGCGTAGCATGTTCTTCACATTAATATACCACGGCTTAAGACAAAGGACGATCGGCCAGTGGCGGCGGTTCTCTTCTTCTCTTCCTACAGCTACCGCCATCTTCTTTCTTTCTCGAGGCTGTCACACGAGCTCGTTGGACGTATATTTTCGTTAAGACGAAGCCCCTTAGAAGTCCCTCAAATTGCAGGATTTCTTCCTCGGCACTTCTCGAGCAGACGTGCCGGATTCTTGACCTTTGGGGGCTCGCTTCGGGGCTTGAAGAACCGTGGCGAACGGAGACGTGTCTCTGTTACCTGGATGGTTCGAGTAGTCGATGACGTGCCTTATACTTTGCTCCCAAAGGATACATGTGTCACAATCACTCTACGTCTTTCGTCAACTCACTTGAAACGATCAATTTCGGAATATGGTAATCGCGAAATAGTTAAATTTGTAGTAGAATGATGCTACCAGAAATCTAGTCAGACCCAACGTAGACCAACCGATAAACTCTGCTTCATTCTCGTTCTGGAAGAAGCTAAGTCCCAGGATTAAGAGTCCCAAAAGCGTAGAAAGCGACTTTGCAAGTTTCGTTGCCTTTAAATATGCGGCTTGCTCGTTATGCAACCAACACGTGCGCGCAAACTGCACGGTTTAACGACGCGGAGACGGCACAGACGCTGGACTTATTTTTCAGGACCAGTTCCGACGGTGAGTCATCGGTCTGGACTCATTTTTGCACGGAGTTTAACGACCCCATTTACCTGCCCCTCCTCCCACGGTTAATCGACCCCTTTTTCACTCGACTTTCGAGCTTTCCGTCTCCCAAGATTTTCAGAAATAGGCGCCCCATCGCTCACTCTATTAATTCTAATTATTTCAGTCTCTTCCAACATTGTGTTCTACTTCAGGGACGCGTATAGATCATTTAGGGAGGAAGTTTTACAGCGCGAGAGGGTTAAAATGGACAATTTTCCATATAAAGAAGCATGGATCGATAGTTTAATTTGGATTTTGAGAAACGTCAAAAGAATCTTTGGAGACGCGAATAAGGTGGTCAGCGCGGTTCGTTTCGAGGGCATAAATCACGGACGATGCCACGGTAACGCTGTACGGAAAGAAAAGGGAAGATTCAGCTCGTGGTGGGAGCCACGAACGAGCTTCGAGACAAAACTTTGTTATTCCAGGCAAGTTTTACACGGGATTTCACCGCTAAGTCCACTCTATGATCCTTTCACGACAACTACGTGCTCATACTTCGACAAAACATCGGCCCTGTGGTCCGAAATCCTTAAAATGCATGGGAAATACGTGTCGGAGGAGGTTAAGTGGCTGGGAAGAAATTCGTCCTCGGAACTTCGGAGCTTCCCTGGGACAAACTTGCGTCAAACGTCGAGCCGCCTCCTCCTCGATCGGACGACGCCTCGCTCAACTTTGCTCGATATTTCTACCTTCGATTTTTCGAGTCCTTGTAATTTGACTCGTCGAGGATCTTCGGCGCCGAAACACTTTTACCTTGGTCTGGTAATCCATCTATCGTTGACTTGGCCAGATTTTAAGATTCGGTTTTCGCCGAAGAGATGAAAGGGGCTTCATTCTCGAAGCGATTCTCTCGATCCGTCATCAAACTAGGACAGTGAGACATAACGAGCCGAAGAAGTCGCTTTATATTCGTTCGGGATCTCTTTATTCGCGAGGAGGGTCACGTACACGCTAGGAAATACCGAGTTTGTTATTCCCATCGCGGTACCATAATATCGATGCTCTGTTGCATAACCTCGTCAGCCATTTCCTTGCCGGTAACGATACTTTATCTCCGAGAGTTTGCCGTGGACGTTCCTTCTCCATTCCGATCCTGAAAGGAGGAACGTCATTGGCCAAGGACGTTTGAATCCTGACCAGCTTCGGAATCACGGCCAACCCGCGAGAATGGCCCGGCGATCCTGAATTTATATCGCGTATTTAGGTGAGAATTGGTTCTTTATGAGCAGCGCATGATGGTACTCGGCGATACACCACACACAGATACCGCGCATACTCGCCATTTGTATCCGGCGTGTAGACGAAACGATACAAAGGCCCTGAACATTCCTGAATTTGATCGCATCGGGCCTTGCAATCGAACATTATTGACGTTGATTTTTTCAAATAATTATACTAACGAGCTACCTATTGCTTTCAGAATGACGACTTGGTCTTTGACCAGGAGGGCAAGCAATCTTTCGATGAATCCCCTCTCATCGTGTCGCACGGAGTCCAGGAGTCCATACTTCATAGAATAAAAAGGGGTTTCTTTGACTTCTTCGTCCCTAAAACATCGACAACAAGAATTCCGACCACCACCACCGAGGCGCTGATAGGTACAGCTTTTCCTACTATGTTATATCTACCTTTTCCTACCATTAAGAGAGGAAAAGCGTTGTTTCTTTAATCGACAATTTATTTATATTTCGTTCAAGACCAAAACGAGGAGATTACGGAGTACGAGAATGAAAATGCGGCGCCAGTCGAGGCCGACAACAACGAAAAACCTCGTGCATCCAGCGTCAAAAAGTTGTCCAACTTCGAGAGGTTGGCTCGCGACAGCGGAGAGAAAACCGAAGAAACTGACGAGGTTAGAGGTCAAAAACTCCACGTTAAATGCTCTGTCTACGAACAGTGATAATTTTGTACTCTGCTCAGCGTGACAATGAAATTGGAAACGTCGCCGAGGCTAGGAGAGAACCACCAAAGTTTGGGAACACCGACGACGAGGACTTGGCTGGCTCTGGAGAGGTCGAAGGTAGTGCCACTTATGGACGTCAACCCGAGCCTGGAAAAGAAGGAGGAAGTAAGTGTCTCGATTGTTTTAAATTCAAAACTCAAAGTTAACATCCCATCGAATCTGTCGGAAATGATTTTTACTAATTCAGCCATGATCTCTGCAGGATATTACAGGATAACCTTGACAGTCGGTGAACCGTACGTAGCCGAGTACGCGGACAGAAATAGTCAACAATACAAGGAACTGAGTGGCAATCTTACGGAGGCCCTAGAAGATTTGTACAACCGTAACATTCCCAGTGAGAGACATCACGCCAATGTCGTGAAGATATCGTGAGTATATCGTATACCGATATATCGCATGATACAAAATTATCATTAGTTTCAAAATAACCAAAATTTGTTTGATCCGCAGACCGACGTCAAGCGACGTGTTCACGTCATTAGTTACTGTGGACATTGGCTCTTCGTTCACGGATGAGCTGGAGGTGAAGAACATCCTCGAGAAACAGCTGCAGTATCATTCTTTGGGCAACATCAACGTCAATCAGAAGGAATTTACATTCAGAGTATTCCAAGGTAACTCGTCTCAAAGTTTGACGACCCGAAAATGATCGATTCCGCGCTGGGGATTTCCATACTTTGATTTCCAACGCGGGAACTTTTACTCGAACGATCTGCAACGAAAACATGGATGGATAAACATTTTTCCATGTTTATTTTGACGTGCGTGGAGTCGGTCGTTTGGGTCAATTCAATTTCAGTAAGAGTTAGAGTTTCTAGATGTTTCCGCACGTGGAATGTTATTTTAGATTCGTGTTAATTAAGTATTATTTAATCGTCAGGTATCAAAGAATGTTTTCTTCGTTTATCCTTTAATTTGGAACCGAGCACATTCATCGAGATTCAGGATTTTACGCCAAGTTGGGAATATTTGTAGCAAAACATTTTACGTACAAATAGAAACTTTTCAAATACAAAAACATCTGTTCAAAATTTCCAACTTGGTGTTCTCCCTTGAGCAATCTCTTAAGTACCTTTTAAATTGCACTAGTTTCTTTTTTACTATTTCTTCTTACACCTCACTTTTTGTTTCTCCCTCTATGTTCCATTTCCTATCTCCTTGACACGATGATATCACCCACCCACACATACCACACGAACAACACAACGAATCAGCTGGAGCAGAAGAAGATGAACAAGAGTGCGACGCGTCTACCGAATTGATCTGTAGAAATGGCGCATGTGTGCCATTAGAATCCAGGTGTGACGGGATTTCCCAGTGCACGGACGGCTCTGACGAGGATAACTGTCCTGTGGTAACAACAGGTAAGTCCCAGCTATCGCTTTACTCTCGTATAAATACACCTAACTCTGATTCCTCTTAGTTCACTGTGTAATACACGTGCCATGTAATTAGCTCTGCATTGCATGTCGCTTTCATACCTTATAGGTGACATTTCCGCAGACAAAAATTGGTAGTACCCGACAGCGAGGAGTTTACGTTGTAAAAGCTGAGAGAGAGATGTTCGCGATACTTTATTTACTTTACCGACTCTGATTTCTATGTACAATACGTATGATAATTTGCTTTTTCGCGCACATACTTGTTTATTATTTTCTTTTTCTTCCCTTTCTGTTCATAATTTACGCTCCACTCGTTAACTACCTCCCGATAGCACCCGAGCAGGAGACCAAATACCCGACATTCGCTCCGTACGATGAATCGCCCACAGAAGAGACAGCAAGCACAGAAGGTACCGGCAATGATTACGATGATAGTACGTTGAGATCACCGTCGAACAAGTGTCGTGCCGACGATACGGTGCGCTGTCACGATGGAAGTCGTTACATTTGTTCTGTACAACAATGTGACGGCATGCCAGACTGCGACGACGGAGGTGACGAAGTTGGCTGTCCTCATCCAGGTATAGGGTCTTTGCGTTTGCATTGAATCGGACGTCTTTAGGCAATCGTCGATTGTAAATATGTATATAGATTGCATGTTCATCATTCAATAGGGTTCCATTTCTTATTTATCTCCTCGTGATCATTTTCATGATACCGTCCTCGTGATTTTTTGTACAGAAATAAACGTAGCATGCTGATTAATTACCTTGCGCGTTTAATTCATACAAAGACGATAATATCGTTTTTTACAGGCTGCAACGCTGGAGAATTCGCCTGCGACGTTTCCAGATGCATCTTGGAATCCCAACGTTGTAACTACATCGAGGAATGTCAAGATGGAACCGACGAGCATAACTGCAACTATCCTGGTGAGTCCTATTTATTTTTTAAACGTTCAGCTGAACAATTGCGATACGAAAGCAGGTTCTTCCCAGTCTGTACCGACAACCGCCCTAGGATTTTTCGTTAAACAGCTTTGGACCAATGTTACATCCGAATTTCAAGATCTGAAAGTTCTTAGACTAATTTCAATTTAAACTCGAGATGCCGCTCCTGATACGCCCCCTTATATCTCTAGATACCGACAGTGAGTCAGGAGTTGATCGTAGGAGTTACCGTTCGGATCTAGAAAGATCGATAGGTCTGTTTAACCGACCGACGATGCAAAGTGTCTCACATCCGAGTTTCCTCGAGTGATAAATACTCGACCGAGTCACGTAATCGGTAAAACAGCGAACGTGGAAGCGCAGATGCTCTAGCTTACCAACGCGCCACGCGATCAACTTAATTTACGTCCCACCCAGAAGTTGACCAAGGGAAGTTGACCACTCTCGCCGCCTCTTCCTGTGTGAATTAATTAAAAGTCGTTTGAACGATGCTTGAGGAGTAGCAGCCTCAAAGACGACCCGGAACGTGCCGATTTTTCTGATAGAAAGAAGGTCAGGTGGAAGTCGACCAGGATGTACCTACTGAATATTCAAAATCTCGAGAGCTTCCCCCCTCGTTCTGTTTTGCCGCTCTTTTTTCAACGCAGTCGGGGTGTTGAGTGGAGAATGATTGTGGTCAACAACATAGCGATAGTCACGGAAGTTCATAGAACGGTGTCGAGCCCCTATTGCGCCTACACGTCCGCTTCTCGACTGACTGATTGGACCATAGAATGCAAGACCAATTTTTTTCGTTACTCTTCGGTACTCTCAGGTATCTTAAAAATTCATTGGGCGCAAAACTCCTTTTGGATACTCTCGTATCCGTGCAAAGACCTACCTCCTGTGAAGATAAGGCTCAGATAATACTTCGATGAGGATCACAAGCTATCGAAAAGTTTTTTACCATTTTTTAATGAGTAGTTTCGTTACTTACAAGATAATATGTATAATTATCACACGTTGATTTTCAGAAAATTTATGTGGAAGGTACTTCTCAAAAAAATATTTGACATGTATTTTTTTTTATCGGCAATCGTCAATATCAAAGGAGTGAAAACAGCTCTTAAAGTTGGGGGTGAATACCATGTTCTTTTAAATATCTTGAAAACTAGAGAAGCTAGTTAAAGAATAGCTAAATAATTTATTGGAATTTCCATTGATGGTAATAGTAGTAGTAGTAGTAGTATAGTAGTACATAGAACCATAGTAACTCTCAACGATCACCCTTGTCACGATTCGTTGACAACTCGTTAATAACAAGTAAAATCGTAACGAAAACGGTCCTTGAATGTTCCCAAAGATCCAAACTACTTTCCACGAGTGCCAACACGACATGAATTATGCACCTAATATTGATTAATTAACGATAATTGCAATGACAGGTGGCGTAAACAAAACTACTTTGGAACTATGTTTGTCTTAATTTGTTTACAACTATTTAAATAGTGTACAAGGATTCAGTCCAGTTATAGGGGAAGATTCCCAGAAGCCTAAGGTTTAATTTGAGTATGCAAAAGTTCATGATTTTTTAGTAAATAATCGATAAACAATCGTTGAACAAATGAGTGTACTCTGCGCATGCGCACTGCTATTTCCAGCGTCGGTGCTCTCTATCCTTCTCGCACGGTATATCTTTCTCTTTCGCACAATTTCAAGAATTAGTGGCGCCATCTAGCGGTTATATCAGGGAAGCTCCGGCTGAGTAATAGGATAACAGAACGGTAGTAGAGGTCTACGCTCGAAATTGTGCGAGGGAGAAAGATATACTGTGCGAGAAGGATAGAGAGCACCGACGCTGGAAACGGCACTGCGCATGCGCAGAGTACACTCATTTGTTCAACGATTGTTTATCGATTATTTACAAATAAATCATGAACTTTTGCATACTCAAATTAAAGCTTAGGCTTCTAGGAATCTTCTCCTCTAAATGGATGGAACCCATATGCACTATTTAAATAGTTTTAAACAATTTAAGACAACCGTACCATCTGACATAGTTTAATCTCAATCGACATCGTATCAACACCGGTTTTTTAATGTTCCTAATGATCTATACTAACTTTCACGAGTACCAAGGTCCATTATTTATATGCATAAGGTTAATAAACAATAGAATAAAATGAATATTTCTAACAAAGTAACGTGTAGTTAAAACTGAAATCCTCGATGAACCTTCAATAAAAATCGAGATCGTAACAGAAATTTGTTTTGAATGTTGCAACGATCTATATCTATACTATCCTTGACGAGTCGTAAAAGTGAATAATTCATTTATAGAATGTAACAAACAATCGAGTGAAGCAAAAATTCTCACTGAAATCCTCGATGATTGCATAATAACTATAAAAATCGTGACAAGAATGATCCTTGAGAGTTACTATCGTTTTATGTACTGCTATACTACTACTACTACTATTTATCATCAATGGAAAAACAAATAAATTATTTAGCTATTATTTAACTAGCTCCTCTAGTTTTCAAGATATTTAAAGAAACATGGTTTTCACCCCCAACTATAGGGGCTGTTTTCACCCCTTCGATATGGACGATTGCTATTAGAAAAAAATACGTGTCAAATATTTTTGTTGAGTACTACCTATCACATAAATTTGCAGAAAATCGGCATGCGACAATTGAATATGTTCCCTTGTTAGTCAGTGCATTATCGAAACCAAGTATCGTGTATTATTTACTTGCGATAAACTCTAGGTTTTCGTTCAAATATGAATGCGGTCGCCTATAAGCGTTTGCCCAAATATGGTTGGTCCAAGCAAATGCTGAAAGAAAATTGCTTTGCACTCAATGTGTATAGCTTTCCATGAAATGAGGCTTTTTTCCAATAGTTATTGGGATTTATAAATGATAGGTCATCAATGAGATTGAAAACTTATCATGGACAAATCATTATTCCACTTTGAAGATAAGTCATTGGAGCATTATGACTAGAATTGTATTGTGAAAGGGCATTGGTATTCCATGTTTAGCGAACGATCAAGAAAGATATATTATGAGCCTAAAAAAATCAAATAATGGCAGTGATAACATATGTAATTTGGTATAATATTATTGTATCTCTTCATAATCATCTAAACGTTCAGTTGCTGATGGCAGTTCAGTTAGAAAGCCAGGTATAATTAGACGAGAAGCGAATTAAAGATTAGGGCAAAAAATTAAATTGATATTCTCTTTCATGTTTTGTAGAAACTATAAAATGTTGTTAGTTTGATTATAAAATGTATTTTTAACTAACATACTGAAATGTTCCATCAAGGATTTCAGTTAGAATTTTTCTCGAATGTTGCAACGATCTATTCTTCAAAATTGAAATAATTTGTCAAAGTAGGAAATCCTTCTCCTTGTGGCAGTAGTTAACGCGGAGAGTTTTTCAGACATCGATCCAACCATTTTGTCAGATAAGATTGCAGTCTGTTTCCCCTGACAATATTGAGGGCAGCTAGTCCAGCATGATGCATTTCTCAACAATCAGCAATCACTGATTTAAAAGCGGCATTTCAAAGATGATAGGGTCCCTCACAGATGTGCGAGTTCTTTTTAACCTACTTACCGCTGACGAACCCATTGTTCTAGATGGCAGAAAAACGAAATAACTGCCTGTTACTTCTATTCGAGTGATCATTAGTATAGTGTTCCAGGAGATCCATGACGTGAATTTCATTGCCTACAATAGATCTATCTTACTGACAGAATACTCTACGTATACGCAACTTTCTACACCTGAACTAGTCCGTTTCTTTTGTTCTCTTTGTTTATTATTTATTAGACATGAAAGAAAATTGTCACTGTCAAAATCGTAAATTACTAAAAAATACCTAATTAAACTTTCGAGCTACTTTTATCGAAGCTTCTGCAACTTGAAAGACAGGTGACGCGTTTAGCTTATCTCCAGAGTCTAGAAGTGCGACAAAGGAGGCTGAAATTCATCTTTCGAACAGAAATACATGTTGCTGGTCTGGAAGTAGGCCAAACTGCGACAGAACAATAATGAAGCGTACGGTTAATCCTTGGTAGTTTGAACGCAAATCGAATGGTCTCATCGCTCAAACGTCTCACAGCCAGAGACATCTCAGCCAGTGTCTTCCTGGAAACATTTTTTTTTCCACCGATAGGAAGTAGATAAAGCGAGACAGAGACAGGCCAACGTCCCTTATAAATATCCGCAGACACGCAGCCTAGCTAGAAGCGCTTTTACCTGCTTCCAGTAATCGCGATGTGCATGCTTAATCAATATTCAAGTATTCAGCTGCGAGGCACAGGGGGATGATCCACGGCGTTTCTTACCCCTCCTCCGCGCGACCCTCATTACTAGCGATGGGTATTGAATTCGTTCTGTCGCGAGTTTTCGAGCAATTCAGACCAAAGGCCGTGGTTGAAAATAAAATCGATTGTAAACATCGAATTTGAAACAAAGTTTGCACTATTCCGTATTCGATCTATCAATCATGGTTCGCTGTATTACAAAGAGATCTTATAACACAGCAGGCGTGAATGTACCTGTTGAAATTTTCATCCTAAATACATCTTAAACTATTAATCAAAAGCACCCCAAAGTATATACGATGGTGCGTCAAGTATACTGTTCTTTTGTAGCGTACTCGAGTAATCTTGTGCCTATCGCTACTCATTACACCTCACCCCCGCCACTTGGCTGGCTCTGGTGCTCCTCCACGGTGGATAGGAATGCGCATAACCACTTTCGTGTCCCATGGTTGCTTCCGCGATATGCCAGCGTGGACGAGGACAATTATGAGTCCTGGCGGGCCGAGGGGCAGCAGGAACGTGGCTTCGAAAGATAGAGGACGGGGGAGGACGGATAGGGCAGGGGGTTACGTTAGGGTAGTCGGCGGAACACGCTAGGCACCGCCACGACAAACGTCATCCCCTACTGTCCTGGAACATTATTCAGTTGTGTCCTCTCAAGCTATACACGGTGTCGCATTATGGAAATTATTTGTTTCGGAGTCATCTTCGGAATCTGCAATTGAATACTGCGAGTAACGGATACTTTTCAATTATTACTTAATTATCGCTGATGCGGACTAAACTCGTTGAAAAGGAATGAACGATCGCGGGAACGCATTACAAAGTTTGGATCACCACGGCGCGGCGATCAATTTGTCGAGCGGTCAAAGACCTTTCTCGATTCTACTTCTGAATTAAAATAGATAATACAGACGCATTTTACGGTGTATTTTCTGTCCTCGTTACAACGTTGCGCTTCACCAAGTTCGTCCATGTTACGCTTCCTTTGTTTGCTCGGGAGCCTTCCGCCCAAGATTTTTTTGCCCATGGATGGGTAAACAGACCGTTTATTGACAAAATAAACGCATGTAAATGTGTCGTGAGTCGACCACCGATTCGACGGAAAACTTGCCTCGGCTCTGTTCCTTTCGACCAAGTATACCGTGGAGCGAGTTTCAACCCTTTTACGGGGCACTTAATCGACGAATCCAGGGTGACTTATGCGATCTAACCCAGATCTAACGCAGACCTAAACGAGACTTGCCATACACCTGACCCAAGTAAATTGCGTCGCGAATTTCAACCGTGTAATATTTAGTCGACGAATCCAGGGTGACTTGTGTAAATAAACAAATAAAAGAAGTAAAGAAACGTAAACAAAGACTAGAGAAAGAAAGAACCTAAAACGGACTATCGAATATCTATGTACAAGAGTAGGAAACAACCAATCCGTGCTGGAACTGACCATCGGAGACATCGATAGGATCGACCGTCAAAGCTCGTGTTAGGATGATCGAATGGTTTTTCCATTTGCACGAAAAACACGGAAAGTTAACGGTATCGTTAACCTTTTCACTGTCCAGCCAGTCGAACTTTCGGTTAATCGAGGTTCGGTAGCGAGGCATCGCCTAATATTATACCGGGTGTGTGCTAAATAATTCTCCATCGGTTGCGTGGACTCTCAAGAGCCGTGAAATTTGGTCGACACGTTAGCCTACTACCGGCATATAAGTTTCCACGGGCGGAGCTCGTGTGCCTTGCGCTCATTTCATAAATAATTAACACCCTAGATAATGGCTCGGCTGTGTTATCAAACTACAACCCCCTAACGGAAGGGGATTTCCCTTTAGCGACACTTCGATTCGGCTTATCACAGTGTCGGACCTTGTTCGAGTCGAACAAAAGCTGTGCACGTCCACTACTGTACAATTTATACGGATATAAATTAGATAAATAGATCGAGTTCCATCGGTTCTGGGAACCATTCGCAGCCGAGCCTCTCTTAACGACACGTAGGTATCCTTCATTTGCGAGAATAGAAGTGATATCCGAAATACGTGTCTCTAAGAAAGCCCAAAAGGTACTCGAAATGCTGGCAATCCTTGCATAGATAGCGGCACTTCAATGGTAGAATTCTCGTTGTACCCTGGATTAAACGTAGGATCCAGGGGGGGGGGGGGCGCGCAGGCGCTACGCGGGGGCGGATCGTAATTCTGTCAGTCGGGTTGGTATTGTCGTAAATTACAAAAAAGCCGCGAGAATTGTTCCCGCGGAATAACCAGGCGACCAGAGCATTGCGCATCGTGCGATTCACGCATCCACTCGAAACAAACAAACAAACACAAACAAACACAGACAACCGGCGTAGGGTGGTATGCGCGGTTCGTTCGTTACCAGTGGTGCCCTTAAGTGTACCACCAGGAGGGTAACGCCTACCAATCTGCCATTTGTCCCCCCCCCCCCCCTCCCCCGACAACACCCCCCCTTTACCGCCGCACCGCTGGTGGCACCAGCTTCATTCTGACCCGCCGAGAAATGAAGCTTAAACCCGAAAATGAATTCTAAAAAGGGTCGCTGATGAAAGCGCGTACGCGCCGGTTGCTGTACCGTGTTCGACCCCTACTTGGGGGTGGAGGACTGCGAACGGGATTGCCACCGGTATCGTAAATCTGGCCAGAGTGTCGCGGATAGATCATAATTGCGACACGCTCGCTGACGATAAATCCTGAGTTTACAGTTTTTTTTTGGCCCGCCCACATTCGACGCTCGTTCACCGATTAACACCCATCCTCTGCTCGCGGTCAAGGAAACTTGGCAGGAAGAGAGAGTTTCTAAACGTCGTCCGACGACTTTTCACCAATCTCGCATGAGGAAATTCCAGAAAAAAACGGGACAATCGCGAGCGACCGGAGCGTGAATCGTTCTAGCCATCGTAAACTGTACAACTGCGCGGGAGATGGCGACGACACGTTCGTGCCAGGTGGATTGTAAAACTTTAAATAAAATAAGTTCAGAATCGTAGATCGTGCTTGGAAAGACCGCGACATGACGGCTATTCTCTGTCAGCTAGCCGAGCAAAAAGCTGTTGCACGTCGCGTCGTTCCCGTGGGCAGGAGGGGAGAGCAGAGGCAGGGGTATATGTTTATTCAAACCCTTCTTATATCACATTTTCATACTAATGGACTTCTTCAACTTCGTCTTTGCCCGTGGACGCGCTATGCACCGAGTAATCCAGCCGTTTCTATGTCGGTCGTCCCGGATTATCTTTTCGTCACGAAATTATCCTCGTCTTGGAGGCTTCTGGAGAAATTACCGAAACTTTGGATAAGCTATTTCGATGGGAGAAGGACGAGACACGGAGTATAATCGAACTTAGTCGGAGGAATGAATTCTATAGCAGACGAACAGACTCGTTTGGTCCGTTCACGTTTCGCTGTGAATGTTCAACACGAACGAAATTACTAGTAAACTCTACATTTTCAAATCTGACGTATACTTTGTTTTACGTTAGTTTTAAACTTAAACGTTGGCACGACACGCGCGACGAGCAACAACAAGAAACCACCTATTTTTTATGTTGGACCTTCTTCTTCGTGTAAGGTCCGTTCTCTTCGTAATTGTCCAATTCGTGTGATACTTGTTGCACATTTGTATCTTACCGATGCTTTGTTCTCACACCTATATATCCGTTTGCTATGGCGTTACTTCAATATGAAATTGAAACCTTATTCCTTCGAATACCATTGTTTTCAAACGAATGCGATATGGTTCATTATATTTACCGTTTAATTCTTTTAATTTTTTTTTTTTTTTTAAATTATTTACGAAAACCTGCAGAATCAATTCTATTGGAAAAGGTTAGATAGACCACAAACGAAGCTTCGCGGCTGCCAAAAATAATCGAAGGATTTTTCATTTTCCTCTCGGTTTACCTTTCCTTTCTCGACGGTCGCACACGAGCCCCCCCGATCACGGCCGAGTCAGAGCGCGCGAAACGCCTGACGTCGCGACGCCTGGTATTCCCATTACGCCACCGAGCCGCGGTACCTGCAACACCTCCCACGTTTTGCTCCACCGGCAGTTACTCGCTCGTAACACTGCCGGTCGGTCGTTCGCTCGCTCTCGCCGATTCGGAGGCGCCGCTTCGAGGTTTTCCAATTTTCAATTATCAATAACAAACTAGCCAACACCTTCTGCAACGGTAATCGTGCAGTGATAAACGGATCTTTCTTTTTGAATTTTTTTTCTTTGCATTGAGAATCGCGGGAGTTTGTGTCAGAGCTGACGTTTGGGATTTACCGAATTGTTTATAATAAACGATTCGAATGCCAAGGGCGGCTCTTCCTTCCCCGTTGGCGAATGAAGACAATAAATTACTCGTGATCAAAGGTTGTAATCAAATATTTTAAACAACGACCTTAACGACCTTAACGAGAAAGAAAGAGCTACCTTCCCGTAACGAGCACGATTGGAATTGCTGGCTTCTTTCGACTTTAAAAGAGTTAGCGAGCGGCTCAGTAAGTTAGTTAAGGGACTCTGAGTTAGATCGCAAGTCCTACTCAACATCGAGTCTGGACTTTATATTTGCTCCATGCTTGTGCTCGTAGTTCGAGTAATTTTCGATCTTAGAAGTGTTGGTTAAGTGGCTAGGGAACCCACATCTATTTTTCTCCTTCTGTAAGTCTTTTTCCTTTGTGGTAGCTCTATTCATAACCGGTGTCGCGTTACAACTTCCGCGGGGGCGGACGAAAGAGTCGCTTCCAATCTCCTGGAACACTGGGCGATCACGGCTTCGGGCCAAGACAAATCCTTCCAACCGCCTGCTCCCACAAATCCTCTCGTTATGGATCGTTATATGTAGATCGTTACAGATAGAAGCGCCTGTGCGCTTTTCAGGCCGGCGGAGTTCATCCAGTTGTTCCAACTGTGGATCAGAGTAGATCCACCGTGTTCATCAATTGGGATCCAAGCGAATCCACCCCTAGATATATTCATATTTTGATTTGCTGCGCGTTCACGCCAAATGGCGAAGGGATTAACAAGTAAAACAGAAGCTTTGATATCTTTTGGCAATTGTAGCGATCTTGGTCGTCGGACCATTGTACGGTATAGCATTCGATACTGAATATTAATTGTCATTTAATTTCAATTTTAAACATTTCTAGAATATGTATCCTAAAACCCAAACGCTTGTTGTTAGATGCCAATACCTGTTAGCGAAGATCGTACAGAGTAGAGCGTTCATGAATTTATTTGGAAGTTAATTTGTATAAAACTGTTTAAAGAAAATGCAAAACAGAGTTCAAGTGTCCTTTTAAATTCAAATTGTCAACAGAAACTTCAAACTAGGCGATCCAATAACCCGTTTCGGTGAGCAAATGTTGAAGAGAATCCTAGAGCCTTCTGACCAAACTTATCGAGTATACTCATCTCTATAGAGGGTCCCACTACAAACGGACCACGTTGGTATCTTTACTACCTCAAACGATAGCGATAGACAATTAGATTAAACAATTGTGTAATCGAAAAAATGGTGACTCAAACTGCCCCTAGTTCTCACTAGGCTGCAACATATTCCAATTGAAACAAAGTTCTTTACGTAGCATAGAATAAATCCTTGTTTATTTGAAATTCATCGTTCAACACGTGGTAATTCGACCTGTTCAGAATGAATCACTTACAACCGTAAACACGATCGACTTTGAAGAATTCGTCGATTTCTAACCATAGCATCGTAAGTCGGTTCGAAGAGTCCGAAGCTCGCGACGTTAGACGTCGATGTGACTGAGGGGGAACAAATCTACGGTACTTAGCTTAGTGCCTCCCACGCTGCCCTTGTTGACAGCGGAGGTGGGGTGGACTGTTCTTCTTTCGGTTCATGGTGACTACCAGTTTGCCAGTCTGTCAGGCACGAGCAACGCGGTATCTGCTTCGAGCTGCGTTCACGTTTTGCGAGGTCTTCAGGTACGGGTGAGCTTCGAGGTCTTCGGGTTACCCGCGTGTCCGCGACTACCATCGAACAAAAGATTCTTTTTGAGAATCTTCCGGTCCTTGGAACACCTTCTTCGAGGATCCTAGGATTTATTTATTTGTTCTGTTATGAAACAGAACGTGTGCTCTGTTATTGCGCGCGGCAAAGAGATCCACGGAGAACGTGGGATAGATCGTTTACGCGCGACAAAAGTTCATCCGATCTATCCGAAGGATTTTTTTTCTTATCAATCGCAACGAATTTTAAAAACATTTTTGTTATGAACGTTAGTAAGAAAACTTTTGCAAATACTCGATAGTCGCGAGTGTTAATTTCTTAACAGGCTTGGCGGTTGTAAAAGTGTCGAAAGCGTTGAAATTCTTTGGAAAGTCTGAATTTGAATTTGTGAATTCTTCGAACCTCTTAAAATTCTTCAATTCCAGAACTCGTGTACCCCTATCCTTGATCGTAAGAAAACTGACCAAGATTTAACAGGATTCCCAAGAACATTTTCATCGGATACTAAGATCGTGGCCTCTAACCTAGCTCTGAGCGTCATCGAAGGCTGCCAACCACGTCGTCCAAATCATTCGAAATTTTTCAGCTTGGAAAGATCTGCCATGATTCCTTGCCAGCGTTGTTCTCGAAAGCGAGGCTGGAAAAATGATTCACCATTTCTGTCGGTTATTCTCCGAGAGAGTTCAAAGCGGTCCTGAGTCGTCTTTGTTCGTCGCAGGGACACTAGGGTGAACTGTTAAATTGGATGACGACGGTGTACACGGGCCAGAGAAGGAGGGATCGGTATGGAAAAACGGCGGGTGAAAAACAAGGGGGTAGGAAGGGAGAAACGACATGACCGAGTGCAGAATGTGTGCATCAAACGCGGTCCCGGCTTTCAGAAAATAATTAAAAATAATTGAAAAACACAGCGCGTCACGGCAGCCCGTGCCACCGACCATTGTACCCCGCGCGCTGCACAATTTCCTTGCCTTTTCCCCATTCTGTTCCGCCGTTGCTTCCTCGCCTACGCCAACACCCTCCCACCTCGAACGCGTTTCCTTGTACTTTTTTCTCAGCTGTGGCGCCGTTCACAATCCGTCAGTAATCCCGAGAGACAAAAACCGAATTGTCGACCGGTTAAGATGGAAAAAGGTCCGGTAACTAACGAGAAACGGTTCGCGTGACGCTTCTCGCAAACGTACAACTCAACCTCGTCGATCAGACACAGGCAGAAACCGTTTTCTGACCACTGGATGCCACTTTCCACGGATTCCCCTGGTATATTCGCCGCGGAAACCTTCGTTCGATAGACTTCTCGTCGGATTCAAGACCGAATACAGTCCGAACTCTCTGTGGACGTCTCCAGTTCTAGGTTTGAATTCTCTCTGGATGTCTCTAGTCCAGTTTCAGGGTTGTATCGTTGCGAATTCACATGTCCTAATTCTGGTCCAGGTAGTCTTGCCTCAGGTTCGTCAAATTCCTTTGCCAACAACTCGCTCAAAGTACTCGAAGAAGGTGTTCTCTCCGCGCAATGCCGAATAGAACTAACAGATTAATTGGTGGAATTGAATTTAGTCGCTGGAAATCCATCCGTTGAGTGTTTTCGAAGAGGTTGGCTCGAAATTTGTAGTGACAAACGCACAGAAAGGAGTTGCACGCGTAACAATTAGTTATACATCGATCACAGCAAATGAGGCGTTAATTAACGATATTCGTGAGTGCAATGGCGAGAAGGTTCCTCCTGATCCTGTTGCTCCTGCTGGCGGCGGTAATTTCGAGTCTCGGTGAGAGACAGAGAGGCCCATACAGACAACGAAACAGAGGTAAATATGAATACTTTCCAACCAAATAAATATATTTAGTATTTTAGTCGATCCTAGACAAAATGCATCGAGTTGATCAAGGATAATTTTATACTAGGAAAATGTAGGAGTTTGATACGGTACACGTGTATATCCGGCACTGTGGTCGAAAATCAGTACCCGGAACGACGATCGCGACAGGTCCATTGGCGTCACTAGATCACCATTCCTTGACGTATTATGCCTACTAAGGAAACAGTTCGATATTCAGGGATCCGGGTAAATAAAACGATCACAATACCGGGTAGCATCGCGTCAGCTTTGAACATCATTTCCCAACATGGCAGCAGCCATTTCGCCGTTATTCCGAAGGAAAGCAGTCCTCTCTGAGTCAACCTTCGTAGCATCTAGTAATTTTCATCGCTCAGGAGTGTTGTTTTGTACAGGGTGCGCAACAAAAACAAAAAACAAAAAAGACCATGCTCATTGTTTCCGCGGCGAACGGTGGACGGGAAGCGCAGAGATTAACCCTGGGTTGGGGAAACCGCGGGCGCTGATTTTCCAGCGAATTTCAATGTAAGTCTCCCAGGTGTCACGTCGGACCGAAACAATTACCAACGATGTACGCGTGCCAACGCGTCAAATTTCACTCCGTTCGTCGTGTTGGTTTACATTCGTTTCACGATTGTTCTCGCATCCTCGCCAACTCCGTAGGGTGATGCTTTAAATTCATTCGAAACGAGGATACTCTTCTCCGGCAGTGGTATCGCGCTATATTGTTCGGCTTGGTACAGCCAAGGGGCGGGGGTGGTTATCGATTATCGAAGTTAGACATAATAACAAAAACTCTGTGGCTGTGCTTGATCTTTGCGCAATTAAGCAGTCACTCTGCCGTGATGTACGCGCACTAATTTACAGAGTGTCCTGTTGGGGGGACGTGGGAGAAGGGATGATAGTCAGTTTTACGGGACTCCCCTTTTCTCATTCGATAGTCATCGCAGAACATGACGGTAACGAGGCTGACATATCTATGCGATGACGATTAATAATTCTCTGTTTGTTTCTTTAAGCGGCTTTATCAGAGATTTGCACCCGTCACAGAGTCACCCTCTGTTTAACATCGTTTATCGCGACAATAGATTTTTCTCCCTTCTCGTCTTGCTCCTTCTATCCTCGTCTCAGCACCCCCGGTCGGTTCTCTCTTTCTTTCTCCTCTCTTTTCTCGTGCTCCGACGTACTCACGTTTAATTGCATGATGCCGGAGCCGCTATGTATTTTCAGAGTAAACCTTGCGCAGTTTCTCTTGCTGAAAAATACGACAGCGCTCCGTGCACGTGCAAGGGAAGATGAGTGGAGAGAAGGGAGGAGGAGAGGGTATAAAAAAAGAGACAGAAGGGAACCTGGAAGCTAGGAGTCCTTTTACGTGGCGTGCTCTGGCGGTCCGTGAATATCATTTTCGGGATGAAACAATTGTTGCTCCCCCGCCTAAGGGTCATGCATTATGTCTCTTTACAGCCGGCGCACATTGCCCGTGCATGTGCGCGTGTGTGACTTGCTCTCCGGAGCCAATTGTGTATAGGCGAAATTCTCGTTGCGGAAACAGATTCGAAGCAAACGAATTCTAAACCAACGAATAGGTTTAGGGAAACGGAAGAGGATCGTAGTTATTTTTGGGACCTGACTTACGTTTCATTAAAATCTTATCACGAGTTGAAATTCTAGCTAAAATATTAAAACAAGAACCCAATTATAGACAACCAACCTATCTTTATCTAGACTTTATCCGAACTGTACACGTTATCCAAAACAATCACAAAAGTTGAAGTGTTTTCACTTCAGGGTTGGTTCAGGCACAATCTAGTTCTACTCGAGGTAGAACGTAGACAGAAATATTCAAACAAAATCAAGAATTATACACCGACCTACTTTATCGAATAGTTTATTTTCGTTGGTTATTTTCTATTCGAGAATAGACGTGGTCAGCTTGTGCAACAGTTGCTATGAATAATCGAATGTTTATAGTACAGGTATGATTGCCTCATGGTGTCTAAGTACCATGAGCGGTACTCCCATTTCCATGAACTTGCAGTCGCTATAAAGTGCATGCAATGTAAAAGCCTCACCGCCAAATCAGGTCCCAGGGAGTTCCAACCTCGCTTATCCTTCCCTACGAGTGATCAACCGAAAATCAGATCAGGATCCATGGTGGATGGCGAGAAAAGTGCAAAGGAAGTTTGTGAAGGGTGTAAAGTATTTTCTGATAGAATGAGAAGAAACAGGAACAAGAAGAGAAATTAGAGCAACCTGTTCTACTGCGAAAGGGTTGAGCCATGTTAGAAGGTTACATAACCGAATAGAGCAAAGGATAGATGATTCAAGGGAACGATACAAGTGTTGACGAATTGAAACGCTAAATATTATAAAGTGAAGCGAATTATTGCAGTGGAAACGAAAGGGGGTGAACGCAGCCAGTAGAACAGGTCTGGAAAACGAATGAAAGTGGCACAGGGGATAAGAAGAGGGTTATAGCATGAGCAAGCGGAAGCGCGAGTTGGATATTATTTATTAATACGTTTACGATTGCGTGATAAAATAGGCTCTGAAGTCCAGGGAACAGCAGCGACGTGCCTAATGGCTGACAAACTAGGAAGTTTCATAACCAGCGTTAACGACGCTTTGCGTTTATGCTCTACTCCCAGTACCCTAGCCATGTTCCTCCTCCACTTTCCTCCTGCGGTAGAAATAATTTGATTTGTCATGACCAGGATTCTTCCTTGGTACGCGATCGACGTTCACCCTAGCAGAATATCGGTTTTTCGTTTAGGATCGACGCTGATGTGCAAAGATATGTCGTCGAAGGGAAAACGTGGGACACGTTTGTCGGTAGTGATGAGGTTTTCGCAAGTCTCTCGAATTCCAACAATCCAAACAGTCGACATGTTTCTTCTCGTTGAAGGATAACAATCCAGATGAATATAGTGGATGTTCGCATTTTTATCCCTCGAAGTTTTGTGGAAGACGGATGGACTTAGCGAACGATGGGAGGAAATCGTCGAGGAGCATTCAGAATGTCCATTAACGAAACGATTCTCTGGTTTAGATCTAACGAACAGAAGTCTTCGATGTGGGCGAACTTTGCAATTGAAATCTCCTTTCATTCTGAACCGATCACCAAACGCCATCAATTTTATTTGAAATTTCATCTTCGATGTAACATGGTTTACACGTCGCACAGCGAACTAGACGTATATACGATAGTTCGTAGCACGACAAAAGTCGAGTTGAGTCTGCTGCCGAACGAACCTGTTAAATCTAGGTTATACTTGCGCCGTGAATAATTAACGTTGGAATGATCGTTTTTATTAGGTCGTGAATTTTTTCAAATTGCTGGAATGGAAATGGGTACCCCAGCTAGGTCGTTTGGCTCGGCGCTTGTCGATTTAACGATTAAAACGATAACAATTCTGATCGTGCCCCGCCGATGGAAACGTCTTCGTTCCGTTTTATGCAACCATAATCAGTTTACTTGGCAGTTATGTTTGATAATAGCGTCGTTAACGGGGTTGGGATCACAGGGTGCGGATACTACTTAATGTTAGGGTTGCGAAAGATAATTACCGATTAGTAGTTTTTTTTTTTTTTATCTTATACGAGGAACTAACGAGTAAACAATTAGGGCTTCAATTGTTCGATATACATACATATGCGAAACCTTTCCAAAATGTAAACAAATATTTTTCGTACACATATTTCGTACTTTTTGTTTTCAAAATTCTCTGAAAAATGGAATTCTTTCTCCGCTGGCCAAAGATATCAAATTAAATTAAATTAAATTAAATTTAGAGTCCATTAATTAATCCGATTAGGGATCTGATCGATAGAGGCGCAAAAAAGGAAGGGGCGGGGAAGTGTTTACATTTTAAATACCATGGAAATTCTCTGTCGAGATTGTTCGCGTAAAAACGCGATTTATTCTTTCTTTGGTCCTTTCTTTACCTTCTCCATGCCACTCTCACACTCGACAACCTCGACGGGGTTGGAAAAATCTGCTGATACATATTGCACAGAGAGATTTAATTACGTTGGCACAACCGCCATTGCAGAAACCGTCGAGATTTCTGCAAACGTCTTCTGCATTCTAAACTATGCTGTTTCTACTTATAGTCAAGCTTAAAAAATAAGATACATACACCCCCGCTCATAAGTATGCGAATATTTCCTCAATTGGACTCGCGGTTGGCAGGAATGGATTCGTGTATCAATCTGTCGGCACAGTCTCAAACTTGTCGCATCAGCCACGCATTATGAACACAGTCGACCGAAGAAAGCGCCGATGAACACAATTGGAGAGTTTGCCAGCCACCTCTGAAGCATTAATGGCTTCAAAGGACTATTTAAGTTAGCACCTAACCAATCAACCGACTCTCCTCGGTTCTCCCTTTCTACGTGCGTATCCGACTTGGGCGTTGTTTTCCGATAAGGATGAATTGTTTCGAATTTCATTCGTGTGGAACGACCCTGTTCCTTCTCCGGTTGCTAGTACTTTGCTACTTGCGCTATTTTTATGAACTATTAATATGGCTTAATTGAAATTTGTATAACTGCTGAAATATGACTACTACAAGTTTACTACACAGGGTAGCCTATAATTATTTCGCTATAGAAGAGAAAATTCCCTTAGGTGGGAATTCTTCTTTCGTCGTTTCTTCTTGGACTCTGGTGGCCGGAAGTGTAGGTCTGTGACGTACCACTTCCTGGACCATCTAGATGATTTATCTGTAAGGTTTAGAACTCTCTTTATCGACGACTTCCCTTTCTCTTCTCTCAAAATCTTTCAAATAAACCTCGTCTTCACGGATTCCGCCCCAGATTCAACGATTGGGTATCTCTGCCCCTTTTCTAAATTCAGCTAGGACCGCACTTTTACAGCCAGATTTGAGATCAATCGCTAAAAGTTCACGAGAATCGATAGGACTCGTCTAAGTCTTCTGAAAACACTCAATTTGTATAGCGTTCGTCACATATTGTCAACCTCAACTTCGAGGAACGAAATTGTCTGAAAAAAATTCCGGAAACAGCCGCCAGGAAGGAGCCACATCCCTCTCCACAGAGATATTTGATCTAAGAAGTTATTAGATTTGTGACTGTCTTTCGCGTCTCTTGGAGTAAACATACTTTTCTATCGGCGCACATGTCCCCCTTTCGTTCTCCATCGAATTTTATTTCTTCTGTTGCCTTTATTTCCTTCCGATGTCCAGGAAGAACCGAAACACAGATCTGAAATTTCTCCACGACGAAGAGATATTTGATTAACGTTCAATTGGATCGACATTTGTCGTGTTTTGACAAGAAATAAAGTATGAAAAGTCCCCCCTAACGCGATGGAAATGAATATAATAGAAATTGTTCTTTATTCAAGGAATAATTATAGTCATCCTCTTATAAATTATTCTGGTTATCAGCCGTATCCGTAAGAGCTGAGAGCAGAGTTTAGTCGACGGTGCTATGAAATTATTCAAACGAACCTACGCTACGTAAGGGACTTTGTATTTGAATGAGATAATTTTTTGCGAATGGGGAGTCGTGGTTAACTGAGTTAGCATTGGAAACCAATAGGAGATACAGTGGGGTCAGGAAGTCCTCGGTATCTTATTTTACATTTTAATGGAAATTTCCTTCTTGCTGAATTATTTCAAGTGAATGCCAATCTTAAATAAAATAATTTTTAGAGAAACGGATCCATCTCTCGATTGAATTTTTAGTTAAAAATTGATAACTGTAGCTGTTTTTGGATACTAAGTTTAATGTGGAGATTCCACAAACGGTAGTACGACCAAAAAATTAATCGTCAGAAATAATGCACTTGGGCGAATAAACGTTCGTATCGTAGTTGTTTAAGACATAGCTAACAAAAACACAGTTTTTTACTACTTATAACGCTTCTGAACTTGGTTCTACCGTTACCGCGCGAATCGAGATTTGACCTTATAACCTCACTTAACCTTTTCAAGAATAAAGACACTTATTTTCATGCCAGTCTTTATTTATATGTTAACCATTCACTGTTCGATATGATAAATCGAAGATAAATAAAATAAAATTCGCAATTTTGAACATTTCTTGGAAAATAGTATGTATTACTAATTTCATAAGTAGGTACTGGTGGGAAGTGTGTTTAAGGATAATTAAGACATTCTATTTGCGCCATATAGCTCCATATATCTTCTTTGACGCGACGTTTGACCATGAGTTTAACTTATTTGCCATCATCGAGTGCTTGCAGTTTATTTATGATGTTATTGAAATCTCACCGAGTAAAATAATCTCAAGAATGCTTGCCTAACTATTTCTAGTTCGCACACAAACTATAATAAGTCGGTTCCAGTAAACCGCAGACATCTGTCGATATCTTGTCTGCCTCTAAAATCTATTCTGGATCTAAAAACACCGCCAAAGCCTTAAAACAATATTGTCAGTGACTACTGACACATATTCCTCTTGCGAAATCTTAGCATTCAGAAAAAGAGGGTCCCAACTCAAGTCCACTTTTATCATCAGGTAGCTTCGCTTCTGAAATTTTTTTAGAAATCGATTGAACTTGGTGTATTAGAGGTTGCGAGTGGTTCTTTCATGTTGGACTACACTCGAAGAGATTTACAAGCTAAAAAGATCACACAAAATTGGATAAATAGAAAATGTTGTGCTGTGAATGATTCTATTCGTGCCATTCGAACCACTTTCCAGCCCTTACAATGGATCACTGATTTGGGATTGCAAAACATTTGGATGAAACGCCGAGCTATGCTTTGTCAATTCTTAATCCTCAAAACCATCCTCGGCGAGGAGCGCGACCGAACGGTCTTTTGAAGCTCGCTAATCGACCGACTACTCTTTGCGTCGAGTGAAAAGCCATCGATCAAAGGATCGGTTAGCTGATTCGTGGCTCTCGAGCTGGTTCAAGCCGAATGGCGTCAGCGATGCGCTCGTTAAGCGATTTTAAATTGCCACTAGAGGATAGAGGCCTAAGCGACAGACGTTTTGACTACCTCTCGTAGTCCGTACTAGCAATCTCCGGCGATGGGATCCTATAGCGCGACCATTTTTCCTTCCATGGAATCTCTTGGTGCTACCATCGATCTTTAGCTGTGGAATCTTCCTGCTCTAGCATCAGCAAAGATTGTGTCTACCTAGATAAGGAACAAACTGTTCTTTTTCTAGCTTAGATGATATACTCATCTGACCATCAGAGAAGCCGGAAATTGAACCAGAATCGAAATGGTTTCTGTAACTTTTCTCAGAACTTTCCAAACATTATGGTACACAATCATTTATTTATGCGTTAGCTGAACTAAAACCGATGGATTAAACTTGGCCGATCCCCTGTCCAATGTAAACAACTCAATAATATCTTGATCTATCTCGTTTTCAAAGCTCGTATTGGAAGTACACAATTAGAAAATGGTTCGTGGACCCTTTTATTACGGCGGAAGGCTAAAAATATTCCATTTAAAAGTTCCACGCTGGAACCACTTGACGTTGGAGCTTAACTTTAGACGGCGGCATCCATCTTGGCATTATTTTTGTATAATACAGGGGGAAATGGAAGCATAGACGGGAATCGACGTGTGAGGGATCAGTTGGTGTAAAAGCGACACGCACCGTGATGGAAATACTAAATGCAGGACTTGGAGGATCACGCATGCGCATTGGGACGGTGTAATAAATTATTCGGCCGCGTTCACCTTGGCATGTAACAGCGTTCTAATGCATATTGGAACAGCTTTATCGTGGGTGTGAGCACGCGCTTCGGATACGGTTAAGATGTTTCTCTCGTGATGCAGTCGATCTACTTTATGCGCGACATCTGTGTGACCCCAGCGCTTCGACCCTCCTGTTCGAAAGCTTGGCGTTTCTATTCGCCAAATGTATTTTCAATCTTCTAACGGGAATAGTGATTTCCAATTCTTCCTAAACTCGATCAAGTCCAGATTTAAGCTTAAAAGTGAGCATCGAGGTTCCTACGAGTTGCTAAGTCAAAATTTGAAAGAAGAACAGTTGTAGGATTTCAATGTAATACTTGTAACTCTAACACATTTGGATGGACCAACTCTTTGCCGACGTAAAAACTAATTGAAATATAGTCCTCGACTCTATTCAAATGACCTATTTTCTAAATGAGTAATTCCAATTACGTCGATCGACGTCGATATTAGGCACAAATATGCAGCTATCGAGGAGAAAGTTGCATAAACGAATCAGCAGATCGATCAACAGGAAACTGCATTTTCTGGTACTGTTTTAAATACCACGGTTTTAATTGCGTCTGGATCTGTGTGGATATGCTAACAACCTCGTGGTTCTTTGAGGTTTGATTATCGTCACGTAATCATCGCTTTAATAACATTACATTTTACTGTCAAAGTGCCTTCCAAAATCAATTAAATAAACGTTTTTTAAGGATCCAGGCAATAATAAAACTTTAAAGAAATTAGGCAAAACAACTTTGAGCTCGATCGAATTTTCAGAAAAGAGGATTTGGACTCAATTACTATTTAATAAACTTATAACTATATAATAAGGACACAGTTCGAGTTTCACCTTCTCCCAGTTTTTGATCGTTCACCAGTGGAACCATGAACTCGTTGGTCGGCGACTAGTGATCCATACCACGAGTACAGGTACCTTAAATAAACTCAACCTGCACGGTACATACAAACATCACCGTATAATTTAAACTCTGAAGAAGTTGGACGATACACGCATGTACGTGTATTATCGATAGCAGACATGTGGCACGTGAATACACGTACCCGAATGAGGAACAGTGGTTCGTTACTGAAATTCCATATAATTCAGAAACAGGGAGTATGGCACGCATGAGCACGTTCGCAAACCGATTCTTTGTCTGGCATAAAGCTCATCATTCCTCATCAGTACTTCCGCTTAGCCTGAACGAGCTTCCGGCGTAGTGGCATGCCGAGGCCCCTATCTGATTGGAAAACTGACTTCCTTGTTCGTGATTCAGACTTTACGGATCTTAGAAACTACGCGCCCACTGGTGAACTTTAACATACGACGACAGCGTTTCGCGAGTTGGCGTTCGTACCTAGACCTTCGGAGAACATTCGCAAAGAGTGTCCTACGCTTCGTACGCTATGGAATAAACACAACTGAAGTCTAATCCAGACGCAACTGAAACCTAGTTCAGGCCTAACCTGAAACTTGTAAGATCTATCGAAACTCTAATTGAATGTTCTTAGACGTACTTTTTTCGATTATCAATTCTATCGGAAACTTTGTCTTTGGAATTTTAGGTCAGTCTCTACACAGCGTGAAACGAATTGAATCATTTCTCATCGATGCGTCAGATGTCGATTATAAACTCTAATAAGTCACTCCTTGCGTAAGTTAGGGACGATTAGTGCTCCAGAGTCTGGACGATCAGTAATCGTTAACATAGTTGAAAGTTATCTGGTTTCCTTGATCGATAGTTACGACCGCTTCTGTAATGCCAAGGTTGTTCGACTAGTCGATGGTGCTCGAGTCCTTTACGGCGCTGATTCTCCTATTTTTCATTTACATTTTCCAAGATTGCAAACAAACCAAAGATTTTTTACTATGTCTTTGTTCGTATAAAGTTAACAGAATTCGTCGAAGGCCGCAAAAATTTGTTGGAGACGAAAGGGAATGCGTGTTCGGGATGATTTCATTGACAAATTTAAAAGAATCTCGAGAGGCGAGAGGAGCTCAATGAAAGTGACCCCGAGTAATCAGAGAAGCGAAGTGGTTGGTTCCTTGTCCGACGAGAGTCGTTCTGACGCAGAGTGCTTTGCTCTTCTGATTGTTGACACTAATTGTGGATGACTGGGGTTCGATTTGAATGAATCTGGGGATCGTTGTCCTCCTTTGAGAGGATCGTGCGTGACTCCAAGTGCTCTAATGCCTCTCATAATTTTGAAATGACACTGCAAACATTCCTTGATTCGTTATAACGAACCTCCGCTCGCATGCACGTCGGTTAGGATCTGAGAGGTGCCGAGTAGCATTTACAAAGGAGATTCAACAGCTGGCAACATGGATGCTCTACACCCGGAACAAGAAGTCAAAGGCCGAGATCCCAACTGGTAGATATCCTCTTCGAGGAGTAACGAACTCAGGGCGCCTGGGTTAGGTTGTACGATCAAGTTTTCCGAGAACCACGAGATCTTTCGCGTTCTCGACTAGGTCTGGGTTAGGTCTATCTTCTGTTCTTTCGTTAGTTTCGTTTCGTTAGTGTTCCGAAAACAGGTAATCATGGCGTTAAAAAATGTCGTGATCCGATCGGGAAACCAAGTGCTGATTAATCATTAGACGAGGAGCTTAACGCACAATTTCCTCGTATCGGCCAAGTGAAATCAGCCGCCGCCCACGATTCGTTGTAATTAAAACGCAGCACTCGCCTGTTGATCTCATCGCGAGCGTGGGTGTCAACCAGGCGTATTCGTTGGAACTGTCAACAAGCGTAAAGGGATTAGCGGTTCGCGCTGATGTCATCGCGAGACACGACCAACAGGACAAAAAAAAATTCAAACAAAAAGAAAAACTAACGAAGAAACGGAACAAAGTCTGATCGTAATTAGAGAGCATCTGCGTCGATGTACCGTACAAGTTAACTACCGGAGAACAATAGAGGCGTCGTGGGTGGTGGTGATAACGCCTGTTCTGTTCTCTGGACAATATGGGCAGAATTAAATTTATGTCGCGAAAGAAAAACCAATAAGAGTTAAAGTTTCGTTTACCTTAAGAATAAAAATATAAACGTTTAAGTTGAAAAATGAAACAAAATCATCGAATGTAACGGCGACTGCTTGGGAGATTAAAAGTTCCATTTGCAAGTAATGTTTTTAATTGTGCCACGAGCTGTACCAGAAGGTTAAGATCCAATGGCCTAGTCGGTAGCTCTAATCGCTCATGGAATATTCCTCCCCCGCTCTTTTAGAACCGTCTGACTTCTCTAATAATAGCGACACACGTAGGATTGTTACATTTTATCCGACAATATTCAAATTACCACGACACATGGTCGCGTTCCTCACGAAAGAGGGTAGCTTTCTTAATATTCCGCCACGTGAGGATACTACGGCATTAACTTGTTCGCTGTTTCTTCTCCCTCCCACGCAATCGCGAAAAAGACATCACAGACGGCTGGCGCCGACTCTGACATCCCATAGGGAACTCGATCCGCCTTCCGATTAAGAAATGACAAATCATTTTCAAGGAAACGCGTGGCTTAATTATCAATTAGCCTACAAAGTGTTGGTTGAATGTCGCGCTTCGATTAGACTAGAAAGGAGTCCGAGTGTCGCTGACAACTAATCAGAAGTTAGAGCCTCGTAGATTGATGCGAGTTCTGCTTTGACTCGTGCCACAATTGTTCCTATTGTTCTCTCGTTTTAAGACCGCCGATGCGCAACGTAGTTCCAGTAGCTCGATCTCGCTTTCCGATTCCCAAGCCTTGGAACAACATTGATTTTCCATTTCTGGAGAGCACGATTTGTACGAACAACTCTTTTCGCAGTTGCGAGAATTTTAGAAGTTACCGTATCGAACGAAAAGCCAACTGGAGCTGATTTCCGATCGTCGTCTAACGAAATCACTTTCAAACGCTATTTTCTAAAACACCATAAAAGTACCGATAAATCGAGTGCCCTCGTGCACGCTAATGATAGCAAGCAGTAAACACGTCAGAGAAGGAGTAAATTCCTCCGAGTTGTACTCATCGAAGACGAGGAGGAGGATGAACCAACGAGCGATGCACGCGAAGAAAAAGTGACATTACCGCGACACGAGGTTCTCCGTACAATACTATGAACTCACCGCGTGCGACACTCGTATTCGTGACATAACTGCCGATACATGAGCCTGATCATCATTGTCCTTTTAACCATCCGTCACAGATAGAAGAAGCGGTATTTTCAGCGGCATAGTCGATGGAATGTATAGACAATCGCCTCCGGCTGGAATCGATGATCGCATAGCGACGTTACGCGACACGGTAATTAATGTTATTGTAGCATGAACGAGAACGAATAGCAACAGGAAATTCGATATACACCAGGCGTGGCTTGTTTGACGCTGCTTTCCGACAATTACTCGAATTTGACGCGATTTGCATAGAATCGAAGCCAAAAGTGGCGCGCTGGCTGAAATCGCCGGACAAAAATCGCCCGACGATCGATAGATGAATTATTCACCAGGTCCACTGACCGTTTTTCGTCAATTCTCTTTACTGACCTAACGGAGGAACGTTCTATTTATTTATTTCTATAATCCGTTGATATATGGAGGATGTACTTCCCAATACGGGATCATTATTTATTTAAAGAACTATTGTAGCAGTTTTCTCATACCACCTTCTCAACCATCTCGACGTTACATCGATAAACAATTCATACCAGTATCGGGAAGGTAATCGCGAGAGTCGAGAGATAGACCATCGATACCATTTCCAGAAATAAGAACCCAGTTCGATAATTCAATCTTTTGAACTCGCTTCAGTTCACTCGTATAGTTATTAACTGGACGTGTGAGATTTCGATGGACTATTTTTTATGGATATTTTCTTGGAAGCATCTTGACACGTACAAACTATAATAGCAAAATCTACATTCAAATTGTTAGCGTGTGGGAGAAAAATAGCGGAATTAAAAGAACCCTGTACCAATGTTCCAAATAACGTGTTTCCCAAGGTTTTGAAGGATTCCATAATCGTCAGACGAATCGGTAATCTCCAGGGGCACGGAAGATCCTTCTTTCACCGTGTCTGCTGCGAATGCAGTAAAATATGACGCCCCCGTGTAAACTGTCTGATAAAAAGATATCGCGTGGCTACGTCGCGGCCAAAGTTGCGTCGAACGAAGCAACTTTATGCGGCGCGTTGGAGAACCTCGATTATTGCAATTTTTATCGTTGCACTGGTACGCGACTGCTCGTTTGTGAATTTGTGGTAGACGATGATCGACGGTCGCTAGGTGATATTTCCTACCGTATGGGTTCGCAAAACAGGAAATCGTCATAGAGTCGTTACGCGTTAGGTCTGGATCTCTCCAGCAAGGTGTACGAAGCGAGGCGGAACGCTTGGACGGATTCTAATTGCGTCTCTGAGAATAAACCGCACGTCAGTCGCCAAACGAACAGGGGAGACTCTGTCGGGTGGACGAGCGATACCATGACCTGTTATGAACTAACGATCCAACCAGCTCCTGTCCGCCCGCGTGTGACACGTATCCGCCGGTCCAGCATTTATTTATCGACAATTCGTTTTACCTGGACGTTATTTACGATACTCGTGGGCGGAAGGAGATTGCGTCGATTATCGTGTCGTTGTTTAAACTACCGCCGCGCCGGTCGTCGGGCTGCTATCGATACTCGAAAGTACCGAGCACGATCACCGCCTTTGTCGCGTAAGTGGCGTTCCATCCTAAATCACATTTTATTTCAACCGAAACATGTTCTGATTCGTGTGGCGTTTTAAGGATATTTGAGAATGTATCGCGACAAACGATCGAGCTGTCTACCCGACGCAACGCGACGAATCAACTCCCCGCAGTAGACACATTGTAACCTAATTAAATGTAATAGGTAATTTTGTTCAGACGGATCGACTACATGGTTTATTGGTTTACAAGCGAGACGGTTTCACGAGGAGCACAGAGGGAAGAGAATGGTCCCGTTGTATTCTGGATGACTCCGCAGCTTGTAGGAATGCGGATTATGTCGCTCGAGTATCACGCGATAACGCGACGAGCGAATATCAAATACGTGCACGGCGCTGCTTAAGCTGAAAGATTGTTAGTTTGGCGCGCGGTGTCTGATTTCGCTGTGGCTGCTTGGGATGGGAATCGCATTCACGTGTAAAGTTTGTCCATTTCACATTCGAGTGGCATGAGTTTTTACCAACACATAGTCGTTTTGTCACTTGGCGAGACGATGGACGTGCCGAAAAATTATTTTTCACTTTCCCGGTCAAAGTGAAGTATATTTCATTAGTTAGGATATAGGGGCAACTTGTATCGTTTACGAGGACAAAAATTCGTAATGAAAAGAAGAAAAATGGTTCGAAACAGGGTGAGCACCACTGGCACGCAGAATGGTTTAATATCAAAGGACCTGTACGCCATGACTTCCCTTTGAGCTATTTCAAGCAGAAAAGTATTTGTCATTCGAGGGAAATTAATTGTTGAGAAGATATCGATTGTGGCACTCGGTACTCGGAGTTCATTGTACGCAGTGATTGAAGAGTCGACGATTTATTACTCGATTTCGTTACCTCACCGGTGATTTTAAAATCTTGGTGCATTTTACTGTTAAATGTGGTTTATTATTTGCTCGTCTTCCATCCCGCGTTCTTCTCTTTTTAATACGATAATTTATTGCTCAGACGTTCTCAATCATATTGTGCACTTTGACATAATCGATTCAATGGGAATTTTATTCGATTCGTACATCGCGTTTCAAAGCACACTAATGATGAAATTCGACTACTATAATCGCGATATTCGATTCAAATAACGCAAAAGTAAATTAATTAATATAACAGCGAGCGTATGTTTGACGAACGAAAAGGAAAACATGCGTGTTTGGTTTTCCCCGAAATTGTCAATATTAATTATCTAATTGGCATTACTGCAATTACACGAAGCTTGGTCGGGACGAATTCATACGAGTTCTTGTAATTTTAATTACCAACTTTTCACGAGTTATAAATCAGAATTCGTTGCCTCGGTCCGATAATACCTGGCAATTATGTCGAAACGAGCATTGCTTGCACGAGCATCATCGATTAGATGTCCTCCGAGTAACAATATATGACAAGATCTGCCAACAGATTGCGCATCTGATGGTGATTAACGGAAGTCCCCAGCTGGGACAGCGAGTTTAGTTAACATTATCGTCGCGCGGAACGGTCCGACGATAATCATTTTTTCAAAAAATTACCATCGATTTTATAAACAAGTTTGCATGAAAAATTTCCCATCCTACCACCCCTTGCGCGATAAGCGTCCGCGCGCGGTAACGCGGCATACGATTCCAAGCGGACCAGCTAGATATACCGCATATAAAATACAGGGTGTCTTCATTTTTGCTACACTTGAATTGCACAACGGAGCGCATCTAATCTTTTCTGTTGTTTTCATTTTTTAAACAGCAGGTGGTATTCATTTCTTATTGACTCGAATAGCTCTTATCAAACTGAATAAAATTTGATTGAACTATATTTCAAAATTGGCATAGTTCAGAATTACAGGGGGTAGGGAAAAGGGGCTAATGAAAATGGAAAATGACAATATAAAATGACTTTGTAAATATTCGATGTCTTCGTTAATTTCTGAGGCGACAGTTTGTAACACTTTACACGGGACACACTGTATATTCGTGTCATACATCATATTCGAGGGATGTAAAACGTGAACCTCCGCGATCCGCCAGGGATTCGACATATTTTAGTGGCCGATTTGCAATTTAAACGTTATAATTAATGACGTCCTGTCGCGGTTGGCGAACGTGCCGCAACGACACGGGCGAAAAAGTAATTCCCCACGCGAAACCGGGGAGGAGTAGCGGCGATAATTGTCGAGATTCAATTGGCGGAATTGAGAGGACATTATTCGGAAGAGCTTTTATAAGGTTTCGCATCAGCTGTCACAAATTCTTTCCTGCGTTATCCAGATATTCTTTGAAATATGCAATACCGAACAATTATTCTGAGTCTTGTATTTTTTAATTACATTTGGTCATTTGTTCAATTAATTTCATACCTTGTGCGTATATCAGTTAACTTGAACAGTAATTCCACGTCTCTGTGGGTAGCCAATTGTCAAGATTACTGTGTTTAGAGCTATCTGATTTCGAGATTCAAGATTCAACCATTTTCTTATCATTCGTTGGTCGTCATATCGTTTCCAGAAAAAGAGGGATTTTTAGCAGTCGCTCGACAACTAGCAAAAGAAGCATAACAACGTGAGCTTAGGTTGCTTCCGTTCCTCGAAGGGAAATCGCACCCTTTTTGTTTCCGTGTCTCATTAGGACGAGCAAGCCCGAACTCGTTATCTCCTAAATCACGCGAGTGTTCTCGGGCACGCGGCTAGTATAGCGGGGGAGAGACTTTTTTAGTAGCACAACACGTTGTCGTTTCTGTTCAAGAAGATACTCTGCGTCCTTTTTACATTTACAAAGGTTTCTTACACGTGCATATAAATACATCGAAAATATGGAATAAAATTTGTTTACACCGCATGTAACGTCCCATTCGAATGCTTTTCGTCACAAACTTTGCAAAATATATTTTAAAGCTCATTAACATAGATTCCAAACACTTTGCGCATCCTCTACGACAAGGAACCCAACTCGCGAGTCGACCATGATCGATCAAAATACGGCAAAAGTGTTCGTGCTTCATAAAAAAGAAAAAAGAAACTTGGGATCTCCTCCAATAAGATCGCGTTGTCAGACCTTGAAGAAGGAAAGAGGGAGCCTTTTTAAGGAAACGAACGTATCAGCAAGAGCAACACTTTAGATGTTCAACGACGCGTCCAGCAGGCTACGCTTCCGCGCGAAAACCATACATCAGAAGCCGAAGAAAAACTCGACTCGATATAAAGCTGAGGATATTAGCATGACAGGCAACCGGCAGCATCAAATTGCTGGACCTAAAAGCCAAGCCAGAAAAGCCAACGGAGCGGCTTCTCTGCTAAATCGTCCGTGTGCTTCTAATAGACTGCCAACGGGGAAGTTTAGTCCCATGGCGTGCGTTTCCTTCATCATCCCCCTGCTCGCGTTTTAAGCTCGCAAACCCTTTGCAACCTGGGGTCGGTGCCTTTCGATCTTCTTCTGTTTTGCAAATTTTTCACAAGCTCTCTCGTAAAAATATTTGCTGCAAATATCACCGTATCGTTCGAAACGCAAACTGAACTGCGCTACTGTGTTACACAGAAACGAGCAATGAATTCGTTACCACAAACGGGTATAAAGCGATTAGCCATCTGTTGCAGTCTCCGTGGCCAAAGAGTCCTTGCATAGCAAATTAATTCGCATCCCGATTCCCTCGAGAAGTGGGCCAGTCTCCTCGTGCCGAAAAAGCAGCAAGGTGCACTCGAAGTCTGCACGGGCTGTTGCACGCGATACTAATGGCCTCGTAATGGCAGCCAAAAACCGTGGACTCTGCTGAGGAAAAGAAACTCGCCGGTCGGAGGTGTTTCGTATCACTCATCATAACCTGTTTCCTTGGTTTCTTTTGTCCACGTGGTCGATAATGGATGACGATGAAATGGAAATATCGATAGAGGATACTAAAAACATTATCGGCCAGATTACAGACTCTGTACAGTTTAACGAAACATATGGGATCGATTTTTCTTACTCGACAAAAGTAGAACGTCACGTTAATAGAAATAATGGAAAAGTCGATCTTTGCGTTAAGTCAAAGTTCTGATGCCTCGCTTCGACATTCCGGATAATCGAGTTGCATCGAAATTCGACATTAACATTTTTATTGGAATCGGGGACACGAGATGGGGAACCGCGAAAGTGAAATATTGAGAGAGCAGGCTGTCGCGAGCATGAACTAAGGTGGATGGAAAAGTTTTCCGGGTTCCTTCTTCCTTTTTTACTCGCTAAAGATGCACGGAGAAAGCCCATCTTTACTGCGCGGCCCTTTTTACAGCAGCGATTCTCTTATCGCTCTTCGCCATCCCGCTCTCTCTTTCTCTCTCGATCATAACTATTTAAAGCTCGAGAAGTTCTGAAAATTGTTGTTCGTCGTGTACCCACTTCGATGCCGAACTTCACCGCTTCATTGCTTAACGCCGCGCTATTTTCTGCCCTTGAAACACCTTGCGACGTAATTCTTTAAGGTGCCGCTCCTCTTTTAGAGGAAGGGGTAAGTGGAAAGTGGTGAAAAAGTATCGAATTTGAGAACTCGAGATAATCTTTTGGTCCATCATGGCATATCGCAGCAAACATTCTCCTCTCGCGCCGTATCCTCGTCTCGCGAATAAATAGACCATTTGGTCATCGCATCGAGTTCCAGTCGCATCTTGAAGGAAATCAGCTTAGTTCTGGTGCTACTTAGCGCAACGATTCTCGAGAGAAGCAAACCGAGTTTCACGGACACGTGAAACTACGTTGTCCCCGAGTGAACTTGAACCGAATCCTAATTGCCAAGGGGTTGCCAAGGGGACACTAGGGAACCCTCTATGCTGACGATATCATTGTACACTGATGTGGCGGCTATCAGTGGAACGCGAGATTCGTGACGATCCTCTCGTTTCATGCCACTTGGCCGAGGGTTATGGGAAAGTACTTCTTGTGGTGGAACGTCGCGCGTCGCTCGGTTTGCATGGGAGCTAGATCGATCAATGATGTGTGCACGAGTACAGTAGGATGATCGGATGTCGACCTCCCGTGTCAAAGCACACTTGAATCCCTTTGGCAGACGCTAGCTGATACGCGTCTTGCGTTCTCCGCGTTATTATTCCTTCGAGCAACGACAAACTGTAAAGGGAACAAGGTGGAAAAGGGAGAATCGAGAGAACGAGGGAAGAAAGGTAGTACGATTCGCTTTGGACTTGTCACGCTTACTTAGCAGATCTTTAATATGCAAGGTGTCTCCTCCATTGATAATAAATATGATTAATCGCAGTGTTGGCGTGGTATTTTGGGGGGAAACACTCCAGACACGTTGCGATCCGCTTCTGACGTTCTTATTCGAGCGGCTTATCCATACGCTGGCGAAAATATTGAAACGGATGGGCCAGAACGACCAAGAGGATCAGTTCGATTCTCGAAATGCGACTCTCACGCTTTACACGTCACTGTAACGTTATCCGAAGCGCAGCGAACTGGTTGTCTCGAATGAACATGACATAATTGTGAAAACGAGATAGCCAGGCGCCGATCCAGTTGCTGAAACAACACCGTGGTCGACGTACTCGTATCGTCCAAGTGGAAACGGACCAGAGCCCGATGAAACAGGACCGCTCTCGGTCAGTCCTTATCCGTAACGCAATACACACTGGCCCCAGCATTTATTTTTGTTTTTTTTTATTCTTTTTTTAACAGCAATCGAGTGTGGCGAGTCGATAATGAATCACTAAACGCAGAAAAGCTGGTGGGAAACGTTTATATTCTCGTCACCCTTTCCATCGAGTCGATTGAATTTATTTTTTGTTATTCAACAACTGTTTTTGAAAAATAGCGAGGTTCGGGTAGCGAGGCTACCATAACAAATAACAAATGCAGTAACAAATAATCTTTGAAAATAAATACGATAGTCTAAAGTAAAGTACTCCGCTGAAATTTTAATAGAATCCGTTTTCAAGGAATACCAGTTTCAAAGCGGTCAATCGAGGGCACGGAATTCGCTGTTTCATCACGCACAGGTTTAAGAAACGGTGGGATCCTACGATGGAAATTCATCGCAAATTCACCCGATCAAATCCATAGGTGTCGAAAATTGACGCGCAGGGTGCACCATTTCTTCTTTGAAATTCTATCGCACTCTTGGCAAAGGATGCCACGAATTTATATTAAACGTCGAGTGAGTGATATTATTGAATCCAATGTCGTCCATCGAGAGCGTGGCGTGGAAGAAATTTAAGCACACCTGGTTCCTATTTATGTACTCCCTTTGAGCAATACTTTTTAATTCTTCGATTACAATTTCATTCGATTAGGTTATGGCAATCTAGAGGATGATTTGAGTCGTTTCAAATTGAGACTGATATTAAAGTTACCGTTTGCATTTTCCTTTAGTACACGTGAAACTGAAAAATGAAATTTTATATTCGAATAATGTGATAATCTCATTCAATATTTGTATAAAATTAGAAATCGTACGAACTAGTGGCATACGATTGTGACGGTTATTGCCGACAAATTAAATGAACATCACGAAATGACACATTTCAATCTCGCATATTAATTTAATCCGTCCTGTTCTAACTCTACTAAAATAGCCTCTTGAAATTACATTAGAAATCTACATATATAATAGGTGGAACTATTTACGAGAAAAGACAAATCTAAAATTGTCAAGTACTACACCATCTATAACTTAATTATTTTCCAATATTCATTCTATAATAAACTTCTTTCTCTTTTGTTACAGCTTGCACCTCGACACAATTCAGATGCAAAAACGGCGAGTGCATCGACAGTAGCGACCACTGCAATGGCATCCGGAACTGCCATGATGGTTCCGACGAACTCAACTGCCGTGAGTACATTAAAAACAAATAGAGGAATATATTACTCATTGCAATTATTGTTGCATTGCAAATTATTGCAGCGTTACTTTTCTAACTTTTATTTTAAGCTTGCATGCTGTGCGTTTGTGTGCATGTGTACGCGCGCGCGCGCGCGTGTGTGTGTTCAATTTTGCATGGAGCACGGGTTTCACAGCTGTCACGTGGTTTTAAAGATTAATCTCACCGAAACGTTGACGCTTTTTGCATTTAATTTTGCTTAATCATGATCCAGTGATGGGTTTAAATGAAACGTTTAGAAGTTAATATTATTTTTTTTATTTGTAATTGTGCTTTCGTGTTTACGATACTGGCAAACCACTTCATTTCAATATTTTTGAAATTAAAGTTCCCCTTCAAGGAGAACAAGAATTCGTACGGAGGGAACTGATGCTTGAACGAATTGTCGAAAAAGCCCGCATACTTTTTCAACAAATATTAATCGAATCAGGCTAAAATTTTGCCAAGGAAATGGCTCTCGTAAAAGCAAACATTCGTGACGACAATGCCGAGGAAAAAAATTCACAACCAGATCCGGTTTACATTTGATTCTGCCACTGCGTAAAAATAATTTGAAAAATTAAACACGGTACGCGTCAGCGTATGTCTCTCTTCGAATTAGTTGGTAATCGCTCGGCAAAGTTGCGGCTGGCTAGTTTCTACCGAGTATTCGGGGGAATAGCACGTTTCATCTGGGTTCCTTGCTCTCCCAGGGTGGTGAAGAGGGGGAAGGATTTTCCCAGTATGTTTTCACTTTTTTTAATTAGTCAACAAACTTCATTAGGGGCATTAATATCGACGCAAGGAGCGACGTTCCACGCCGAATTTAAAGGCAACCCCACCAGTCGCCGAACGAGATTTACTCGCGTTTATTAAGCCGGCCTAATAACCGGCTGCAATTTTAATCCGACGTTAATCTCCAGCGGGTCTGCTCGGCCCTCTTGCAGCCTCTGTCCCGGAATTTCAACCGTTTTCGCCGGTTTAATCCAATTCTGATTCATGGCTGCCGCTCGGCGAGGCTTCTCCGTGCACCAAAATGGCGCGGGCACGTGTATCACGTTATTTTTCCTCGCCTAAAGCAATGGTCGACAACCTATGACCCGTGGATCGAGTACCGATCCACGTTGCCATAACTAACCATTCATCGATCGAGCCTATCACAAATACCATTAAGGACAATTAAATGATACTTGAATTAAAAAATTAAAAAACGTTTCGCTAATCTTTAGTCTTGTATGTATTAATTATATACACATGCATCGTAGTAGATATATCGATATTTCAATTTTTATCCTAGATCTAATACTTTTAGAAATATTAAATCTCAAAAGTAGGATTGAACGATCTTTGATCGATAAGAATTCATCGAATCGCACAGATTACAAAGCAAAGATTCTTCCTGATAAAACGGCGATCACGTTTTCCGATAAATGTTCAACAAAAAAAAAAACGTAATAAAAAGTCTAAATTAATTCGATTCCGACGAATCAACGGAAGCGGACGGAACGTGAGCCCGTTCGTCGGTCGATAGAAATCCGTTTACGATTTAACGCAATTTGGACGGACAAGTGCGTGCTTTTTCGGTCAATCGACGAATATAAAGCGAGGATCGCGACCCCCCAAATTGGCAAACGTGACCACGTGACGTAGGCAAAGCATGTCACGCCTCGCAATGAGAAGTTCAAACAGATTCCATGATTTTCTAACGTCGTCGCGGGGCAAGCAGCGTGACTTAATGGCATAAATAGTATAACCTACGGTAACATAAATTACATCAAGTGCAAAGTAACACCTGCGTTATGCTTAGATGAAGTTCTACCGGTCGAAATCAACGACGGTCTAATTCCAGACGTTGTCAGTTAGCAGAATGTGTTGGTGGGACGTAGACCAGGAGGAATTATCGAGAGGGGAATCGATCCTTTGAGGTACAATGCGCGTCGACCATATCAGTATCTCAATTTTTACAATATTGTATCGCGGAGAACGGAACGTATTGTTCGCTATTGTTGACCTATTTCTTTGTCGCTCGTTCAGTTACCTTGATTTTATCACCATGATAACTTACACGTGCATTTTTCGTGATCTAATCACCATAAAAGAATAATCACCACTGAAAATTCCAGACTGAGGTCGCAGAGCACACGCAGCATCAGATTACCGGTATTCATTCCTCGGAATATACTCGGATAAGCAGGATCGTTCGTTCGTTGACAAAACAAATGCTTTTATTCATAATACGTATGGATAAAAGTTTGTAGTTCTACTTGAAAAAGAAAAAAGAAGAAAAAATTTACAGACTTGGCGAACACGCAGATTTTCAAATCTTAAAAAACTATATCCAATAATTTTACGAAAGCGACACGGACTCTGTTCGTAGGGCGTTAAACGAAGGAGCAACGAACAATCCCTTTAACGTTCACAGAATTGAAAAAAAATCTTAGTTCGTCAACAATGGCGAGCAATTAGCGAATACCGTGGCGGTGCGTCGTTCGAAAGAATGAAATTCAATGTTTCGCTTCGCTATGTTAGACCAACTCGCGTTTATTTTTTGTTTCTCTTGCTCGTCGACACGCGACGCTGGCATGCACGCATTACGTATCCACGGTAATTACAGCACCGTGTCCCCACGTTTTCATTAAACGGCAACGTTTACGCGATATACACCTCCTAACCCCCCTCAACCTTTTTCCTGAACGTTGACTCCTTTCCACACGCGAAAAATGACGGCACGCGATCACCAGGAAATGCATTACCCACGCGGATCTGAATTAATCTGATTGATCAGCGAAAGGAGAGGAAGGGGGGCAACCTGGCTATTTTTACATCGATATCGATATTTTTACTTCGATTCTCCCTTGAACGAACTACGGAGCTGCTCCATGGGTTGGGCCTCTCACGCGACACTTTTTCCTTTCCATGCGTTAAAGCCGAAAGAGAAAAATGCCAGTATAAGGAAGAGCGTAAAACAGAGGAGAGTGTGTAGATCCTATCGGTATATTTGCTGATCCGTTGGTTATAGGATGTTCCTATGAGGAATAGTGTGTCGAGTGAAATTTCTTACGCAAGGGTTGCTGGCGTTTGCGTTTGATGGCGCTAAAGAACATCCACGAAGTTCATTCCTAAGAGTGCACTTGGTTCGACGAACCGTTCATCCTCGATCGTTAGCTAATTGCCGTCGTAAATTAGAACCCCCCACAGCTCCTTGTTCATTTATAATCTCTTCCGCGAAATTTCCTTGGGTGGGTGCTAATTAATGGTCGGCCGGGGGTTTCTGGTGCTCCTTCGCCTGGTCGACTAATTAATTCTCCACCGCTACTTTTCTTTCTTTCTCGCGTCTTTTCGCCCATCGCAGCCGGAATTCTGTCTGACATCCGGCTAACCTCGTCGATACCGGACCCTTTCTCTTCAGGAAGTCCAAGGTTCTAGTCGTAAATCTACGGGAAGACTTCCTGGTGATCCGGTTTCCTTCGAAAAGAGGAAGCAACAGCTCGTGAAGCTTCTCGTGAAGTTTGGAGAACCCAGCTAATATCATCGTCTGCTCTTTCTAAATTCTATGTACATTCATATGATGAACGCATTCGCGACATATCGACCTACACGTATCATTGTCTCTGTGTGCCTTCGTTGTAGCGTTCCTTTATATGTTTTTCCATCGAGCTTTCAACTTGCAAACGAAGCTTACACTTCTCGTGTCCGTGGATCTGTTCATTCAGTGAAAAACTTGTCATTGTGTCGTGTCATATCGAAACAGCTTGAGACTATCAGATGGAATTGCTAAAATTCTTGCAGCATGCGCGGAAGATGAATTCGAATGCACGCCAAGGTACTGCGTGACCCAGACGAAACGCTGCGACGGTGTCATGGATTGCTCCAATGGCAAGGATGAAGAGAATTGTTCAGAAATGAGTACGAGACTAACGCACTATGAGCTTAATAGGACAGTTCGAGGAGGAAGATTTTACAATTTTCAGTTTTGGTTTGCCTGTGACGCATGAGAATGACAAAAGAGCATGGCTAAGTTTCGGATTCGATAGGTTTTGTATTTTTCAAGTCACAGAATTGCCAAGTGACCGGTGCGGGGGAGTATTAAACTAATTCGAGGAAAAAGATTAATATATAATTAATAAACAATGGAGACTCGAAGCGTGGTTATTCGGCCGAGTAATCGATCGTTGAAGAATGCTCGGCTCGATAATCGATGCTTGTTTCTCAAGTAATTAATCGGAACAGCACGATGCTCCGAGTGCTTAGAGTCGATCGTTTCTTTTGAATCTTATTTCATTTCCTTGCCGTGTCGACAGCGAGACGCAATGGAACCTGGCACGAATAATCTGATTCATTACGACCGTTCGACCACTTAATTATCCTTGGTGAAGAAGCACAGCGCCAGCCGATAATCGGACGTTCCAAGCTCGTTCTTCCTTCCAGTGACCAATCAAATCGGTTCTGGTTCGAATCATCGGCTGAAAAATGCCGATGATCGATCAAAAACGGTGACGAGTGGCGCCGTTAATTCGTTTACTCGCCGTTCGCGTGAAAACGGTAGACACAAGCAAGCTTCGTAACGTCTGGCAACTCATTAGCGCTTCTTTTGAAAGAAAATACAAAAGCTCGGTAACAATGAAGTTACAATTAAAAAGTTTACAGTTGTTTTGCGTTCACAGTGCCGGCGGTGTCCCGTAAATTTGAATTCGATTGTAGCATTGAGCTTTTGAAATGTACCAAACTGTCCTTCGTTCCCTCCTACCAAACAGTTTCGTTGCTATTTTAATCGTTGCGTCTCGTTGTCGGCGTCAGCGTCGGCGTCGTCTCGCGACACCTCTCAAGTTCGTAATTTACTTTGCAATTATAGAGTTTCCGTTCACCGTGTCATTTTGTTCGTTTGTTTTCTTTCATTTCAACGAATAGCGCGATGTCGACCAGACGAATTCGAGTGCGTCAGCAACGGAGATTGCGTCAGTCGGAGCGCGAGATGCAACGGACGATCGGACTGCTTGGATCGTTCCGATGAATTCAATTGCAGTGGTATTCTTTTACGTTTATTTTTATTTTATCGGTGGACTACGGATGTTTATTTACAGGATTTACTCTTTTAAAATAAAGTTTTAAATGTCTCTTTCTAAGGTTAATTATGTCGATCTCGTTGAAGCATCCGCAGTTCATTCTGGTTTTCACTTGTTCCGTTTTGTTGTTTACATTGTTCTCGATACATCGGTTCGCAGAAAATGTAAATCATATTTAAAAATTGCAACAACGAGAAATTTTTGTATTGATCTCCTCTGCTCGCTACTTTTTCAGTGACCACATGCAGCGGAGATCAGTTCCGTTGTTTGGACGGGACCTGTCTCAGCATCGACAAGAGGTGCAATCAGGTCATCGACTGTCGCAACGGAGAAGACGAGAATCAATGCGGTAAGTCCGTTCCGTTCAACCAATCGTAATCGGTGAACAATTTTACTCTGATTAATCCCAAGCAATAGGTAATGTCAACCCTGAGTAACAGGTGGATCAGTTTAGTTCAGTCCATTTACAAATCGATTTGCTATCTGCACCCGTGGTCGTTCAATGGCCATTTGGTCCAGGATATGCTCAGCCAATCCCCGGAATCTGTGATCAATTACCTGGTCTGTTGAACTAGCGACAAATGTTTGAAATTCCCGTTCAACGCCCACGCTCGCCCTGAGAGCAACAAGTTGCTCCCAGCAGTTAGTCGACGAAAATCGATTCACGTTATTCGCCAAGTTGTCTGAAAGATTCCAACACCAAGCAAAGAACAGCGAGCCGTTTCATGATACAATTACAAAAATAACGATATCTTAAGAGTAAAGTATTCCTTGGAAACTAACTCCAAGGAAACGATTGCAAGTCTAGAATTTTCTTATAACGCAATCTTTACGTGTATCTCAAAGACTGAGAAGATTTCATTATCTAACGATTTTCTAGCGACTCGAGCTTTAAGCAAAACACATTAGCGTCATTTCCTTCATTTTAAATGGTTCTAATTGCTTCAGGGTCGAATAACGTTGCCTTGATGTTGGAATTCAGACTGTAGACAGCCTAACGAATCTAGTAAATCATCCCTAATTTCAAGTATCGAGATACGTTTGGATGCGTTCTCTCTTTTTTGTTGCTCGACGCAACATAGGTTTTTGTTTCTATTTCCGAGGTCGTTGGTTCCTCGCGTAACTTATTCCATACCAATTTCCCAACCCTCGAAAGGAAGTTAGAGATGAAAATTTCGGTGGAATCCAATTTCCATCGATTTTCCATACTGACCGAACACCTCCAAGCAATTTTCCGGCTTAGCACCCTTTGCCAAATTTTCTTCTCGTCCCAAAAATCATTCCCAAACGAGTTTTACGTTTCTTCCCATTCCGTTTAGCAACCTACTCCCCACCAGATCGCTTCGAATTCCATTCGAAATATGAGAAAACTAAATTGTTTAAACCACGGACATGAAATTTAAGTCGGAAAACACTTCTTGACTTGTATGTCACTAATAACATAAATAATATACATTCCTGAATTGGTATTAATTTGTAATCTCTGCAAGTTTCGTCGTATTTGAAGTATTATTTTTTTCTTTAAACAATGTCGAACGTGTCAAAGCGATTTGGGAATTTGTTGCTATTCGAGTCAGGAGTAATTTCATTGATCATTCGCTGCAATGACGACACACGCGTGGAATCCCATTGTCGCGTTCTGGATTTATTTCGACGAGGAACGCGATGTAGCAAAAGTGCACAGCCGATTTCACCAGAATGAAAGGAGAAGAATACGTCAAAGGAGAAGTGTTCCAGTGGAACAGGGACTGACGATAAGCTTTGCTACACTTTTAACTCTTTAACTGTGCGATCGATCGACCTGAAAGGTGCCGCGCAATTAGTAGCGTTACAAATTACTTCCTTAATTTGGCATACCTGACTCCCACCATTCGCAAATAATGCCACCTATTTCGTTCGCTCTAAACCAAATGCAAATTTGCACAAAGTCTTAAATACATTTCCCGTTTCTTCCAATGAATTGAACTGTCGGAACACGTGTATTAATTGTATTATTAGGACGCCATGAGTCTAGAAACTAGACTTAGCCACTCGTTATCTTTTCTATTTTCTTTTTTAAATCGAACGGTTACGTGTCTCCTGACGGAGTGGACAGTTAAAGGGTTAAATGTGCATGAGTGTGGTGTGTGGAGCAGGTTGCGGAAAAGCAGAGTTTCGCTGTGCGGATGGTCGGTGCATCGGTTACGAGTTCCAGTGCAACGGCGTGGAGGAGTGCTCTGATGGCTCTGACGAGAGGGACTGCGGTAATTATGCCATTCACACTATCTACTCACCCCCTGTACTAACACCTACACACAAATACATACACTTTTACACAGTGTATCATGCTCTGTCAACATTTCAAGATGTCGTGTTTAGACGTAATAAAAAATACTTCATTTTAGAGCAATTTAACTCTCTTGTCTCCTTGTAAGTCAGGATAAAGGAAAAAGAAGAAGAAGGAAAAGGAAAATTATGTTCCAATTCCAATTTTCATTCTTATTCGGGTCTTCCTTCATCGCTCTCTCTCAGTTCCTCCTATCTCTTCCTCTTTTTCTTCTTCTTCTTCTTCTTCGAGAGAGTAGGATTTACTCATGTTTCGACCAAAACCAAAGCTACCAAGTGTCTCAATATTGATCATGATCGTCATCGTCATCCTAGAAAAAAGTCAGTGGCTGAACGTGTACAATGATGAACGCATAAGATCCTACGCGAAGAGGTTTAAGACCTTGCTCGATCTTAAAAAATGTGAAAAGGAAGAGAAGGACTGCGAAGTGTCAAGTATGAAACAGGGCCTGGTTAGCGATGCGAAACCGAAAAGAAAGAAGCAACAAGATGGAATCTCTAGAAATAGGATTAATCATGACGATAATTCACACCCAAGAGCTGTTGGTAGAAGACTCCAGCATTATGTTCAAAATGACAATGTGATCGCCAACCCCGTTGATGCAGCTTTTCCTGAATTGTCAGAATCTAAGTCGAAGATATCAGATATGTTATCAGGAACGATTCTACAAAAATTGATTAATCGAGAAAACGAGGGGCCCTCATTGAATAAAGTTGATAAGAAGCCTGACAATTTTGGCCGTTTCTTTAGGAAGCCAAGAAATTCCACCAAAGAGAATACGAAGAACCCAACAAAGATGAGGAAGAAGTCGAAAAAGCACTTGAAGAAAAAAAATCGGAAGAATAATACAAATCCACGTGTGCTCGTTCAGGATTCTAAGGACAAGGTTGGCACGAATCCTGAAGCTCTAGTAGCCCCTGCATCGACGACGATAATGGTTGATCTTCGTGTTCCTGAAATAGAGACGTCTGTAACAAAACACGGTTCACGTTTCAGCGATTACTTTGAAAATCATCTAAATAATCTGATAAAAAAAATTTATACGTCTACAACACCCAACTTGTTGTCATCTTCGGAGAGTGAAATTTTTCACGGAGAAAGAAATACTTTTAAAGCCATAGAAGATACCAAGGAGTCGGATCTAACGGTAGATGCGGATAAACAATCAAAGAACGTGACAGGAACTGTGAAGGCTATCGCAGAGAAATTGGTAGCCAGAACAGATGAATATGATGCTGAAATGATAAATCAAGTCAACGGCATAAAACCAATGACAGAAGAAGACAAGTATAATTCTTTAGATCTATTTAAAAGTACTAACTCTGTCGAAGAAAATGCAACTCAGCATTCGAATTCTTCATCTAAAGAAGAGGATCTCGACGAACGTTTCAAAAGCAGCTCCGCATTCGCAGAGGTAGCTACCACGAGAAATTTAGAAGAAGAAACTAGCTTCAAAGACTCTGCCGAAGAGTTAACGACCAAACGGTCCTCTCAGGAAGACGACGACGACAATAATTTAACAACCGTCATTGAAAAAGAGTTTACCAAATTCACTTCAAAGGAAGAAGACGTTTCAGATACGCCAAACGCTAGATTACTTGAAAAAGATGACGAAGATTTGAAAATCATTTCTGAGGATAGAACATCGGAAGCTGAAGTGCCATTTCTGACAGAGGAAACTCTACACGATGCCGAAACGGAAGACATCTATGGCTATAAGGCGAAGAAACATGGCAGCCTCGCCAAATATTTCCACAAGTACTTGAAGGGAAGCGTTACCCCTTCGTTCGCATCTTCCACCTCTTCAGTAATAGATAACGCGGATGCCAACTTGCCCGTCAACCTGGAAAGCGGCCTGTTCGAGTCTAACTCGTGGAACAATGTCGAAGTGAACCTACAGAGCACAGGCAGACTCTCTAACGAGCTTCCTAGGAATTCATCCCTCTCAACCCAGCGGACCTTCAAGAACAACGTTGACACGTGCACTTCCAAATGCAGAGAATACTGGAGGAAAACATTCGGGCTCGAAAAGACCAAGTCACGAGCAGATATAGATGAGAACCTGAACAACAAGGAGAACGTAGATTCAGGATTGATCAGCTCCGAGGGAACAGCTACGATGGACCCTGAAGAACATAACTGCACGGATGGCATATTCGACATCCCAGACTCGGAAGAGATATTCAATTTCACTTCGATAAAAGACAAAGACACGGACTGGAAGACTAGCCATTCGGTAACCACAGCAACAGAGTCTACAAATTTGGTAGAAGTCTTCGTTGACCTCACCACGAGGAAGCCCAGGACTGACAAGAAGAAACCGAGACACGGCAAGAAGAGAAAAAACGATAAATCTAAAAATAAGAAGAAAGGAAAGAAGAGTGGACAAAGAGATCGGACAAAGGAGTCCACTACATCTGGACAACGCGAAACAACTAGTAGCTTTGATCAGAGCTGGAACAGTCCCACGTGGACACTCTTTGCAGGAATCACTTCTTTTGAAGTAACCTCTCCCTCTTCGGAAGAACCTACCAAGGAGTTTTTATCCAAGGAGACTGTGGACCGTGAAGAGAATCAAACGTTAGAGATAACGGTATCCACTGATCTCTTTGGCGCCGAGGACTCCCCGGCAACTAAGAAGAAGGGAGGCAAGACTACGGAGAGTAGCTGGTGGGACCTGGGATTTTTCTCGAATCAAAACTCTGAAGAGGACTCGAAGAACTCTAAAGAGAACGTCACCGAAGAGCCAACCGTTGATCTTACTATGACTTCTACCATAACGTCTATCAGTGGTTCCGAAGAAGTGCTCGAAAGGAACTCTTCCATCTCTGAAGAGTTCACCTGCAATGACGACCAGTTCCAGTGCGATGGAAACGTCTGCATCGCTGAGGACAGATTGTGCGATGCACACGTGGACTGCGTAGACGCCAGTGACGAGACTAATTGCTACTATATTCCGACGATAGATCACAGTCGTAGAAACCAAAGCGAGACCAAAAGCCATCCTGCGAGCTGTGGAACATACGAGTTCATCTGTGATGGAAGTTGCATCAGCGCCATTTACTCCTGCGATGGTTTCGCTGATTGCCAGGATGGAGCTGACGAAGCAGAATGCGGAGACACAGGTAGAGAAAATGTGGGCTGATCCTCAGGGTTCGTTTCTACTGTACAGACTATCTCTAACTTCGTGGGATCCTCAGGCTTCTAAGCCTGACGCTTCAGGTCCCCGAGCCTGACTCTCCAGGTTCTGATCAGCAAACCTTGGCACGGAAAGACGAATGGGGTGTATGATCGCTTTGGAATCGCTCCCAAAGACGTCCATACCTGCTGTACAAAGTGGTGGCTTCGAGGAAGTCGTTGACGAAGAAGATGTATGTGTCGAAACTTTCATTGTGACGTCTATCTGTGCTGTACAAATGCCTTGAAGGGAAGACAATGAACTTAGGGGTTATGTTTTGATTTGCCTGCAGGTCAAATGATAGTTGTTGTCCTGTACAGGCGCGTCAGGGAGAGTAGTCGACGTTGGGATACTTTGCTATACCAGTGCCCCAAGCTCCTTTCGTTACTTCACTTAGGTTTTACCGCATGATTCGTATCGTAAAGGTCGTTTAATCCCGACTGTAGCGGAAGTGATGCCAAGGAAAACAGTTTGCACAAGTGTCAGTCATGCAGTTATAATATTTTCAAGGAGATCGCGCTCCAAACAACGGACTCTGTTCAGCCTAACATAGACACTTCGTTATTTCATGGTGCAGTATTATCCTGGGATTTGTTTGGAATCCGAACAACGCGTCGACCTCGTTCCTTTTCCTGGAGAAGCGTCGAGGTCTTTAATTATAGTTAGTTACAAAGCAAACACAACAATAAGTTACACATTCACCACGACTGTACATATCATACACAATCCATAAAATATTCTAACCTTTGCCTTCGAGGGGCTTTACCAGATGGCTTTAAGTGTTAGTCAGCTTCGAGGGAATCCCGTGTAAAAAGTTCTACCGTGGTCGAGGAGTCGTGTGCTGTGGGTTACGAATATTCTAGCGAATACTCGCCTAATTGGCCGCAATCGTTGATCCTGGAATGTTGACTATCCTCTGTCTATAATTTATTTATTCCACTAGAGGATCCGAAGTGAAGTAAAAATGCCGCAAAAGGAATAACGAGATCGGAAGCATTCCAGGATTAACGCTGCTAACGAATTGAGAATATCCCAGGCTCGCAGTATGCCATATCATTCACCGTAACAACTGCTTTCAGTGCCTCAACGCCCCACCCCCCAACCCTTAATGTCGCTTTAAATGTGTTCCTACGTGGATAGCTTGTACATAACAATCTACGCCTTCGATTCGAGCTTTTCACGATCAAGCTGATCGATTACCTTGAGAGGAGAATCCTGAGGAGCTCGGGTTCGAGGGGATAGAGTTGACGAAACAGGCTGTTTGTTTTTGCCGGTGGCATCCTCTAGATTTGGCCCCATGCCCCTCTACGGACTTCACCTGCAGCGACGGCTCTTGCATATTGGAGAGCTCGGTTTGCGACGGATTCGACGACTGCCCCAAGGCAGAAGACGAGCTTCACTGCGGTATATAAACACTTATGTTTCCTCTAGGATCTTCCCGTGCCAGGAACTTCTCCGTGAAATTGTCTGTTCTCGCGCGTGGCTCGCAGATGCCACTGGTTGAAGCGTCTCCACGGAGTCTCTGGCACGGATGGTCCTTGCTTCTGCTTGCTATAACCTTAACAAATCCTGTGAGGACTTTGCTCACAGGGGAACCCCAACGAGGGTGAGGAAAGCTTTAATTTTGAAGAACCACGGGAGGAAGGGTAATTATGCATCTCGAAGCGAGCAAGTTTCAAGTCTGATAGGAATACAGGAATCCTTGAAGTCTTTCAGTTTTCTTTCTCTCTTTTTTTTTCTTTTTTAAATATAAACAAGGTTGAAGCTTTCATCACCCATTATCCCTGTACTTGTACATTGACAACCTCACGATAATAACCTTGAAGTGTGTCGAAATCACCTTCAATTGTAAATAAACTCAATTTTTCTATGTACATCGAAGTTCCAAGGAACTTTATCGAGCCGCTTTCAAAAATGAAGTCTCCCGAAAATTGAATTCACGTGCAAAAAGGATCCGTGCTCTTAGATTGATTCTTTTGGAACTGTCGTTGTCCCCGATTTGTGAAAGTGAAAGCTTTTGTATAGCTGTTCATCGAACGCTTTCATTGTTCGAGCTTTCAGCTTTCGTGGTGTAATAGCGTAATCGAAACCCTATTAAAGTTAGTCCAAAATTCGGTCTCACTCGATTATACAGAATGATTACCCTTTGTTCAGTGGACTGAGTAGCTTGGAAACGAAAACCACCAAGAAAATCTGTTCTCTACGCAAATTGTAGTTTCCTGTTTTTCAATTCTCCAGATAAACTACTCAGACCCCTTAACGAAGACTTTGTCTGCTTTTCGTCAACGATCATCATCGTCGTTTTTGTACATAAATGTGTATTCTCTGCTCATATTCCCGCTGCGACACAAACGACCGCAATACAAAACAAACAGAACGGAAATGCACACCCACCCAGTTCAAATGCCTCACCGGGAACAAGTGCATCGAGGGTGTCTACAGATGCGACGGCCACGCGGACTGCCCAGATCACAGCGACGAGGATTGCGCAAACGAAACCATTACACACATCACTGAGCCTACCAGTATGCCTTTTTTCCCTTTTTTTTAATTTTTTTTTTTATCATTTATTTTCTCGAATGCTTCAATGATTACCACGTGGCCGAAGCTCCGAAACCGATGCCAGGTGTCTTGAGATATTTTACGAGGGCTCTGAGAGTTGACAACAACTAAATAATCGCGACGATCAACGTTGCGGATGAATTGTAACTAGACAGACTTGTTGACAGTGATTGCATCGGTCTAAGGAGGTTTGCGCATCAAGGGTTTGCATTTATGGTCGTACCGATGAACGTCGAGTTGAGATCTTCTATCGCACATTTTGCATTATTTCTTTCCGATTGTATTCGACTCCTCCTCCTCTTTCGTGCCATATCTATTTTCTATAGAATGCACGACTCGATGTATTCCAAAGAAACGAGTTCACTCTGATCTTTCGAATGCACCGAAGCTGACGTAGAGTATAAGCTTCTGTTGTTTGCCTAGCGCTTCACGACGGGGAGGACACCGCCGCGCCGACGACAAGGAGGCTCGTCTCTATTTAATTAATTAGCTTAATAGAAGAAATAGCTGAAAACTGAGAATGGGGGATTTGCAAAACTCGTTTTAAACGTTGCTTTAGCCAGGTCTGGATACAAGTAGCTTCCACTTTCATTGGATTTGTAACGATCCACGTCTGGTCCCCTTAAAATTCAATAACGGCTTCTTGGAAAGCCCTGTAGCGATTTGGTGTCGTGTTTCCCGTCGTTGAAGTGTTGCATCCCCGGTTTTCTCCCCGCTGGAATGCTTTGTTTGGAGTAGTTTGCAGTGCGACTTGTCTGTGTATGTACGTTCAGACCAGTCCTGGACAGGCTGGTCGAGCCAGAGACCGAGGGAATGCGATCCGAGCAGGGAAATGCGTTGCAACGACGGCATGTGCGTTCAACTGCGACGCAAATGCGACAATATCTTCGATTGTATCGATGGCAGCGACGAACTTGGTTGTGGTAAGAGCTTTATTCGCTCCTCTGGGTCACTCGGAAGGTTCGCAGCCCTCGAACGATGCTACCAAACTTGGACAGAGTTGAACCCAGACTAGAGTCGAGCTTGCCTCGGTTCGAACAAGTTTCAACCTAGACTCGACCAACTCTAGACTGGTTTTAATGCTCGTTTATACTACAGAAATGAGAAATTCGAACTTCCGAGTGATCTACACGACCCTTTCCCCGCCACCTTCGTTTCTAGTCTCCCAAGCCCCGGAAACTCTCCCTGGAACCGGAAACAGGCAACGTTAACGCTTTTTCCTGTGTGCTTTACACGTGTTCGTACCGCCAAAGGGGTCTGCACGCCGGCCGAATGGAAATGCGCCAGTGGTGAATGTATACCGGAAAACGAGAGATGCGACGACACGTTCCACTGCGCAGACGGATCTGACGAGACTGGATGTGGTAACTATGCGTCCTTCCCGATCCTAAATCCTCCAACCAACGGAAATTGGCCGCCCACCCTCACCACCGACACACGAGACTCGTTCCTTGAAAGTTGACGGGACGGTACTTCCCAAGCCCGGACTCGTTAGTTCCTTAGAGACAAGACTTTTAATTACCAACAAACAGGAAAAACCATTCGCAAAACTAACTCCCTCTCCTCGCGACCGATAAATTAACGTCATTTTTCAATGCTCGCTCCGTTACCCCGAGTTTCATCCAATCCAAGCACCGTTTGCGTCGCGCTAGTCATCGAACGAACCTGATCGCGCACGTCGTTGCATGTGTCCGCTAGTAAACGTAGAATATCCTGTGCATATGTGTTATCATGCTCTCGCGACAACTTGGAGCAAACACGTAAGTATTTAGGGACTATCCCCGGACTAGACGGACCAACGCATACGCATTACGCAGGGAAGTCCCAGGCAAGGGTGGTGGTGGGACTGGACGTCTCTTTCAGCGTGGATCCTTCCTCGCACGCATGAATGCACTCTCCGAAATATCTATGAGATCTCGACTGAAAGGGACGGGCATTCCCCGTTCTCAAGGCCATTTCTGACCCTGCGCCCTTTTCTTCATCCTCGTTCCCGCATCAATGCACGAGATTGTAACGGAGAACCGTCTGGCCATTTTGGAAATCACGTTGTAGCGAACGAATGTCCGGCTGGAATGTTTCGATGCAACGACGGATTGTGTCTCGACAGTAAGAGACGTTGCGACGGTCGGCCGCATTGTACGGACGGCTCGGATGAGATCAATTGCCGTACGATCATGTCTTCTCTCTTTATTTATCTATCTATTCATCTATTTATCTGTCTTTCTCTATGTACTATTTATTAAGGCTGATTTGTATTCCACGTTGCACCGTAAAAGGAAGTTTGCTTGTTGGTTTGGATTCCAGCAGGGTGGATTTATCGAATGCCTAGATCGTGACTCCATCTTGGAGCTATCGTAACCAGGATTCTCAACTTGTTCTAAAACAGCTTTAATTCGAAAATTACGTGCAGATTTATCGCATCTTCTACGATCGAAGGTACAGCTTCTCACGTTATTGGTATGCGCTGGAAGAAATTTTTGTTAAGGAGCTAATTTTTCATTTAAGAATCGAGGGTTCGACGTGCAATGCAAATCAACTATCACGCGGAATGGGCGTTCTTCTTTCATTCCCGTCAATCTTTTATCTGCATATCTCTCTGTCTGCCTTCTGCCCCTTCTCTCTACATTTTTATTTCTCTTTTCCATTTACCGTTTACGGACACGCGTAATTTTTCCAATTAAATCCAACACAAAGCTGACGAATTATTCTCGCAACGAGTTTCGACATTTTTCACGGCAAAACAATCTTTTCTTGGATTGTCTCGCACGAAGGGGGTTTGCGATAGATGAGAAAAGACGGAATATCCCGATAATTTCTTCTTTTCTCAACAAGTCTTCACTTTCAAAGAAAGGTTCGGTTCCAGTCGCCATCTGCCCACGCATTCGTCCATCTCAATTTCTTGAAACAATTACAAGATAAAGTATCCGACATTCCGAGAATTATCAAAGCCTAAACCAAACCTACCTCAGCTATTTTTATTCAACAATATAGTATCGGGCTTTTGAAGTTTATTTCAATTTTTATCTTTATCTTTAGTGTTCGATCCGTTAGAAATTCTTTGGTTTCACCTTAGAATCCACTCGAGAATCGTACTCTAGTGAAAATTGAAAGAAACCGGGTATGGATGCCCAAGGAAACAAGCTGGAGCGTGAAAAACGAGAGGAAGCCAGAGAATGGAAATCGATGCGTGCGCGGGTCGCTTCTGGAGCGGGCCGTGGGCCGCTCGAAGGGCTCCGCTTGCCCGTCGGTCTTCAAGGCGGCAATTAAGAAGCTGTAACTAATGCGAGAGCTCGCTCGGCCAGACGTGCGAGCCGTTAATCTCGTTTCGGCATTGTATCGACTGTGCTTTATACTCACCAGGACATTGACTGCCAACTTGAAATCGATGGGGCAGCGTCATGCCACAACTATGCTTTAACCCTTTGCACTCTAAAAAGCTTTTTCAAAAATTTCAATTTTTTTCAAAATCTAACTGTTCTTTTTACATTGAAAATGTACGAAAACTTGCAACTTTAATTCGATTCATTTATTTCGTTAATTTAATTTACTATGAAAGACAAAATATTCGATAATAAAAACAGTCGTAGCAGTCCCAGTCGAGTGCAAAGGGTTTGGAAAATCGAGGCTGTGTGGTCCGAGACTCTACGAACGATGCCTCCAAACGAAATGTACAATTTCAGTAAACTTGATATTTTTGACCGATAAAGTGCCACAAGTGTTACCTTACGTTTACGCTGTGAAAAATCGACAAAAATCGGGCGGGAATAGCAAATTTTTCAGCGGAGAACCGCTAAGCAACGTCGAGAGTGCACATTCTCGACCGACTTTAACGTCGTTTTTCGCGAGAACGAGAGCACCAGCAGAAAAACTTCATCCCACATTTTCGACTCACTTTTCCTTGTAGAATCGCGTCCCTTTTTCTTGCACTGCAATTTACGTCGTATCTCGCATGGGGAATCGATATTATATAAATTTTGTATAACCCTACACGACCTAGGCGGAGTCTTACATGAAGAGTTACCCAGATGTTGTATTGTAGTTAAAAAGGAAAAAGATACCATTAATAGCGTACTTCGACACCATTTTTCTTACTGAAATCAAGCTCCTCTTTAAATAAATAATCCTTTAATCCTTTAATTATAATAATCCTTTAATTCGATCAAGAAACATCCCTGTCAGATAAACCTTTAAAAACGATTGAAACGTTCCTCGAACGAATGATTTTTTTAAATAATCAAACATCTGGGTACATTCCCTTGTTAGTATAAAATATACTGAACTACGTGTGTTATTATTATTTTGCCTCCTTCGTGTCTAAATTTCGTTAGAATCCTCGACCTACTTGAGGTATTTTTGTGAGAATAATTTGAGAGATATAGCCAGCAAGGGGCTTCTAGTTCGCTTTACTCGCTTTGTGGCCGGTTCCACTTGGTTCTCCGCGCTTTTCTAGCAACGTTTTTCGTCGCAAGTCACGTTAAATTAGTAAATATAATCGATTCGTCTCAATTATGAAACCAACACTCAAGGGAAAACCAAATAGCCTCGATTTTTCAGATGAAAAATCTATTTTTGTATGTTTCAGCGTGACACCTTTTTGAATCTTAACTTTTCACATCTTGAATTACTCTGAAATACTTTTAATGTATATCAAAGGGTTGTGGAATAATGTTTGCATATGATAATTGATATATATATATATACGTATATGTATATTCTGTTTATTGTCTTCAGGCTCGATTTTACTCTATTTCAACGTCTGTCGTTCTATTCTTTTCTTTCTCCACCTTAATTTCTTTCTTCAGCACAAATTGCCTGAACCTTAAAATAATATATATACATATATATTATATTGTATACATATATACCTATTTTTTTGACTGTCTCTTTGTCTCTTTTTTTTATACTCTAATCTTTATTGTAATTATAAGTTTCTTGCATAGCGCACGAACACGTACACGACCCAAGGGAATTTTTACTATTGCCTGTACACTGCTCGTTCAAGAAGTTTAGGTGTGCATGTCGTTTAGATAAGTATACCGAAATTTTGCGTCAATCCCTGTCCTTTAATTCGATCAAGAAACATCCCTGTCAGATAAACCTTTAAAAACGATTGAAACGTTGCTCGATTAACATTTATCGAATCATAGCATCGACCACTTTCATCTTCCTGTTCCTATCGAATGAGTCGAAATAATTGTATACTCCGTGTCACGTTAGTCCTAGAAATGTAACTGCATTCTTGTCGAAGCTTCTTGATCAGCAGTGTACGTTTTCTTTGTTTCCGTCTCGCCTTCTAATTTTCTTCGTCTCTCTAGTATATGCTGTCATAGCCCTAGATTTACGAGGCATCGCCTTTTGCCTAGATCTTTCTGTCTGATACCGTTTAAACATCCGTAGCTTCTGGGAGAAGTACATTATGCTCTCATTCTCCCCAGAGAGGACGTACTTCACGGAGTTATCTGGGCTACAGTGGCGGAATTTTCGTACTTACCACTCTTCCAATAACAGCGTTCGCTCTTTATTGGAATACCAATTGGAATATCACGCCAACGCCTTTGGCGTAATGCTAATTATCGATTCGATTCGGAATTGACGTGGCCAGATAATCATAATGAATTGCGTGCCCCCCTTCCCAGTGAACAGACCTTCGTCTAACTATTCCGAGACTATACCTTTGCTAATTTATCCGAAGGTCTACAGCAGTAAATTCTCAACCTCAGCAAAGTCGATGAATGAAAAGTATTAATTTTATAATGATTTATACAAAACGAAAACAAATGAATCCTTCCGCCACTGTCGTCTTCCATGGACAAGGTAAATAACTAAATACGACCTCTAAATTCAGAACCCAAAAGAATTTGTTCAAACATGTAATTAAGAAAAGAGACGTACTCGCGTCGTTGGTATTCCAATCTGATTACGATACCTCCTACTAATACAGACATATGATGTGTTCACTGAACGATTTACAGTGGTTACCCAAATGTTATTATAAAATAAAGTGTTAATATTTGGGTAACTTCACTCGTGAGTCGCAGGTGAACACTTTCATCATGGGATCCGTGTACACTGTGCGCTTGCTGTCTTCTTAAAACGTAGCATGACAACCGGAAGTATGTGCGCTATTTTTTTGACGAATCTAGCAGCTCCTGAAATACCAACAGTCTATAAACTCTCTCTTTCTTATACAATCTCATCGCTAACGAATAGCGACCAAAGATGATCGTTTCGGTTTTCCTTGAAATTGTAATTTGGATCCTCTACGGTCCAAATTTTCTAATTTGAGTACACTTTTATCGAGCCTAGCTCATCTTTGAACCGTAAAGTGTTAACGTAAACGCTAACGCCAGCTGCGTTTATTGCCTCTATTTATCGAAGTAAGGATTCGTCAGAAGACGCGCGAGCACACTCCCTGCTTTTCTCTTCTATAGGATTTCTTTCGGATCCTTGATTCTCTGATGATTTCCGAAGCTAATAAATGTCTGATATACTTTTTTCAGAGTGTCCAGAGGGTCAACAACCATGCGACAATGGAGTATGTATCAACAGTAACTTCTTCTGCGACAATAATGTCGATTGCCACGATGGCAGCGACGAACGTGACTGCCGTAAGAACATTTTTCATCTGACACGACTTTCTATCAGTTTCCTAGATTAGCTTGCAAACTGGTCAAAGGAGTTAAAAAATAATTGTGAATTAAACGATCGCTGTTACAGCGGAAACGGGAGAAACCAATCCAGTTCATTATCCAGCAAGTTGCCGCCACGATGAGTTCATGTGTCGCGATAGAAGTTGCATTCCCCGGTATGCTGTGTGCGATGGCAGGAGGGACTGTCCCCACGAGGACGACGAGATGAACTGCGATAGAGGTGAGTCGACGACCATGCAAACAATTGATGCTTGGAATTAAGCTTCGACCATATAGTACTGTATGGTCGAAGAAATTAAGGGACGAATTTGTCCCTAGAGACTATAGAGAGACGTAGCGTGTGACAACTAATGCAAAAAATCAATTGCGATTCACTTTAATGGTCATATGTATGGAAACGACTCTACGCGAATATACTCATTCGACATGTCGAAGACTGCGAGAATAAACTACTTTGCAGCTATTTTCGTTAATTAGTAAATATGCTCTACGAGACCTTGCACATTAATTGAGTAGATCACGCAATGCACCAGGTGCCGCACCAAGTTTATATGTGCACTGACTATAAACTATACTCGAGATTGTTGGTAGATTCCAAAGGGTACTTGTTACAAATTCAAATTATAATGCATTACCTGACACATGAAGGCTTCTTCTACATACCAAGCTGTATTCCACGTGATTCCCAATAGATCAAGACCAAAGTAAATCGGTTTGCTCGTAAAGAATCTGCCATCAGTTCGGGGTATGCTATAAGTGTAAATAAAATTGCTGATACATTTTGCACAAAGACTACGAAACATGGAAACTCGGTAGTAAGTAATTATTGCGATAGAAAGCCCTTCTACGCGGGATTAATGACCACGGCGAATCGAAGACTTTCAGTTTCGGTTAATTTTAGGTATAAACACATCGGATAGAACCTCCTTGACGAAACTTCCAGACACCCTGATGGGACTAACTCACGAAAACCGAGCTAGCAAGGGTTACGATCCGGATAACCAACAATCGGCTAATCCTAGTACGCCTAGGAGTTGTGCTTCGGATGATTTTATTTGTGCTGACGGCACGTGCATCCCTGAAACTCACCACTGCGACCATTTCTACGATTGCCGCGACTTTACCGACGAACAATACTGCTTCGGTTAGATCACTCATAGATCTTGACAATCTGTTGGCGTCCATCCTCTTCTTGCCCATTTCATTTCAACCATTTTACCGTTGTTGCATATCTCTTGTGCCTTTTTCATCGGCGTAGACCTTTTTATAATAAATTTAACAACTTACGCGATCACTTTGTAATTGGATGCCACAGATTCTCTAGAATCTGCATTGTTTTCATGTTAACAGGCGAGTAGACTATGCGTAGGTTGCGTAGAGAGTTGAGTACTGGACACACCTGTAAATATTAGTGCATCCATTGCCTGATGTGATCAATCGAATCCTTATCGGTAGTAGTTTTCCCATGGCATGAAACCGGTAGGTTTTTGAACTCGTAGAAACTGTACAGTAGAACGGAAGGACCATTTAAGATGGTGCGATAATCGAGACTCTTAAGGTCTTCCCAAGTTTTGCGAATCCACTTCTTTTCAACAAATTTACGTTAAACGCCTCTCTAAATGCCGTAGACAATAGCAGTGGTAAATATTTGTGTCTTCCATTGCACGCATAGAGAAATTTAAAGGAATTAAAGAGCGTAATGCACGATACCCAGCATCTCGGCGTGTCGTTCAACAAAAATCCTTACTTCTTTTTCTGTGCGTGGCTATTTCCATACATTTCATACATGTATATGCTATTAGTTCTAGGTACTTTGACGACCCATTCTACTTAATTCTTTGGATCATTATCGAAAGATTAAAGATAGATCCTTATCTTGACTGATTTATGTCTTTATGGCTTATTCGTATTTTTCGATATTACATAACTGCATCGATATGTAGAATACATTTTAATCTGTTACGATGTGTAATTGTAGGATGTGGAAAAGATCAATTTCAATGCGCAAATGGAAATTGCATCAAAGCTGACCAGAAGTGTAACGGTTTTATAGAGTGTGCTGATGGATCTGATGAGTCTGAAGGATGTGGTGAGCATTCTATACAAGCATCGACTACCTAATGTACCCTTATGTACAAGTACAGTAACATTTTCTATTCGTTTCACTACATCGAGTAGATTCTCATCCGACGTCTGGACTTTGTCCAACTGGTTACATCGTGTGCACTACTGACAGAAACTGCGTCCCACAGTCCTCCATCTGCAATGGAGTTCCAGAATGTAGGGACGGATCAGACGAAAAAGATTGCGGTAATTTTAAGTACTGTCCGATAGCGTTTGTTTAGTTCATTTTTACTCGTTGCTTTCATTCTATACATGCCGTAGATTCATCCGGAGAGTCATCTTACCTCAATCTCAAGACATATCCCAGCGAACAAGTAATTAAAGAAAGTAAGTATCGGTCATCTTTAATAGCATAGACTAAACGTAAAAGATTGAAAGTTATATCAATAAAATTTCTCGCTATTCTTTCTTGCCTTGGTCAGCTCCGGCGAAGCAGGGTAAGATTTTGTCGGAAAGCAATCGCAAATATAAATACCATATGGAATTTTGAATGTTACTTTCAGAAAATAAAATTCTCCTTTGATTGCTAGGTCGTGAAGTTGTTTTCCAATGCCGAGACGAGGGTCCAATTCGAGCCAGGGTACGCTGGCTTCGTGGTAACAATCGACCCCTGCCTCCTAACAGTCGAGACATCAATGGACGTCTGGAAATCCCAAACATTCAGCTCGAACACGCTGGGCCCTACATTTGCGAAGCTGTGGGCCAACCACCGTCCATTCCGGGTCAGCAAGTGACGGTCCATCTCAGCGTAGAAAAGTGTAGGTGTCGACGCGCTAAATTCAATTCCAAACCTCGGTACATCCATCGTTTGAAAGTCATGTGTTGTTTGCAGTCGAACCACCCGCAACCAACAGACCCCATGTGTGCCAGTACGACGAAGCCACTTGCAGCAATGGCGACTGTATCCCTAAGTCGTACGTCTGCAACGGCAGACTGGACTGCACCGATGGATCCGACGAAATGCGATGCAGTAAGTGTTGCACCGACTATGGAACTATTCGACTGTATTTCTACAATATTTGCACAACTGCAGTCTCACGTATGCGTGACAGGTATCCATGGTTGCGAGCCAAACGAGTTTCGCTGCAACAACACGCAATGCGTGGGTAAATTGTGGCGCTGCGACGGGGACATGGACTGCGCTGACGGTAGCGACGAAGAACACTGTGCTCCCAGCAGGCCGGGATCCCTCTGTGAATTCACGGAATACGCGTGTGCCAGTGGCCAGTGCATACCGAAAAGCTACCACTGCGACAGGGAGAGGGATTGCATGGACGGTACCGACGAGATAGGATGTTGTAAGTGACCAAAATTGATTTACCTTGACGCGTGATGGAGTTCGTGGGCCAACAGTATCATCGACTTGTTGTATTCGCCGTTTTCAGCCCCGGTTTACATAGTGAAGCCACCCCCACCGATGATTACTCTGGAACGAGGAGAAACCTTAGTGATCGTCTGTACGGCAATCGGCGTCCCGACACCAGAGATTAACTGGCGCCTGAACTGGGGTCACATCCCTCCAAAGTGTACCATGACTTCGGTGAACGGGACAGGTACCCTTACGTGTCCCGACATCCAAACTGAAGATCAGGGAGCGTACTCTTGCGAGGGACTGAACAACGATGGTTTCGTGTTCGCGGTACCCGACGCCATTGTGATGGTGAACAGACCCGGAGATATCTGTCCCAAAGGGATGTTCAACTCTGAGGCGAGAACTCTGGACGAATGTATCTCCTGCTTCTGTTTCGGTGTGGCGACCGAATGTCACAGCGCGAACCTCTTCACCTATCAGATACCGCCGCCCCTCGATCGCCATAAGGTCGTAAATATTGACCTATACCCAATCTTACGAGTTACCGGTGATGTTAACACCCAAGCCTTGGAGGTGACAGCATTAGGTAGAGATAGCGTTCAGCTATACGCGTCAAACTCGATAGAACTAAGCAGAGACAGAGACAGGTCCGGTGAAAATGTTCCGTACTTCGCGTTACCCGAGCACTATCACGGCAGTCAGTTAAAGTCTTACGGAGGCTACTTAAAGTACAAGGTGCGTTACAATGGCACTGGCACACCAAATTCGGCACCATCGGTCGTCATGAGCGGGAATAATTACGTACTAGTACACAGGGACAGGCAGTCCCCACCAAACTACGACACCGAGAGGTCTGTCAGGTTCTTTCAGGGTGAATGGTACAAACAAGATGGACGGGACGAGGTGCCAGCTACCAGGGAGGACATTATGATGACGCTTGCGCGAGTGGACAACATTTTGATCAAGTATGATTGCCTATTGAACGAAACGCGTTAATACGAAAAGCTTGAAAACTTTGGGTGAATTCTTTGGTAGGGCGCAGTATGACGATTCGCCGTACTTGGACGTCCAAATCTCAAATATTGTAATGGATACCGCCGATGCGAGGAACACTGGGCTAGGGTCTGCGTCGTACGTGGAGGAATGCCGTTGTCCCTCCGGTGTGTAACCAAAGAATATACATAGTTTAATCGAGTTTAGATTAGTCTTCTGATGAATAGTAGGATCGATTGAACGTAACGTCGTCAAACGTGGAATCATCATAGAACAACAATTTGCTTAGGATATTCTGGCCTGTCGTGTGAGCAGTGCGCCCCAGGATATCTGAGACGTAAATCCGGCCCGTGGCTTGGTCAGTGTTACCGAGACGAACAACCTTGTCCTCCAGGATATTACGGAGATCCATCGAGGAACATTCCTTGCCAAGTTTGCCCTTGCCCACTCACCAATCCATCCAATCAGTAAGACAACATCCAACTCTTGTAGCAACTGTTGCAGACCCTATCTACAATCTTTCACTGTACCTTTGCTGTTATCTCGAAACAGATTTGCCCGTACTTGTCACCTTGGATCAGATGGCACGCCGACCTGCGACTGTCCTCCCGGATATGTTGGACACAGATGCGAACGATGCGACTCTGGATACCAAGGCAACCCTCTTATCCCAGGGGATATGTGTGTCCCTGCACGACAATGCGATCCTGATGGTAGTCTCAGCGAAGTCGCCGATCCAATTACCGGACAGTGTCGATGCAAGGTACTAAACTCCAAATTGAGTCCTAATTACGGTTTAATATTTATCGAACTAATAATAAGTTACCAGGCGGTACAAGTGTCCAATAGAATGGTTCTTCGAGCTTTGCACTGCTCAGTATCTAACCCTAGTGTAATAATAAAATGATCTACCTTATTCGATCACGTAATATTTATTTGTTAATGCTATCGTTTACTTGGGAATGTCCCTATCTACCAAACAGTAAGTACAACTGCATTGTACTTGGAAACGTTTCGATCAACAATCATACGATACTAAATAACTGGTTTCGAATACAACTTAAACATACTGGTTTGCAGCACTATACGACGGGGCTCACTTGCAACCAATGTAAGGCAAACACGTTCAATCTAGCCTCGAAAAACCAATACGGCTGCATCAGTTGTTTCTGCATGGGCATTAGCGATCGATGCGTGTCGTCTAATTGGTACAGGAACGATGTGAGTACTTGAAGAATTCCTCGGATAACAAATTTGCAAGATTAATTAAGACATTCGAAGCTTCCACAGCTCAGGTTTTCATACGCGCATATCGTTTTACAGATACGAGTCTCCTTCACAAACTCCATCCGAGATTTCTCCCTTATCGAGTCAAAGATTCCAGATGCGCTGCCTATTACAGAAGGCATTCGTCTGGATACAGTCAGTCGAGAAATCGTTTTCAGTAATTTTCCGAACCGCGGAAACAACGATGTTTACTACTGGCAACTGCCTTCCATCTTCCTAGGTAATCGGATCACTTCTTACGGCGGAGATCTGAAATACACGGTGCGCTACGTGCCGGCGCCAGGTGGTCAAAGTTCTAGAAATAATGCTGCCGATGTCGAATTGATCAGTGTAAGTAAGTTGAGTCACTAGGAATGACTCCTTATGGCCAGGATACGAAGAATTAACTCCCTTTAGAACTCATACGTACGTTGAATAATTTGTTACACAGGCCAACAACATCAATTTGTTGTACTTCTCGCGGGAGTCTCCTGAACCAAACACACCACAAACTTTCACAGTTCCTCTATTAGAACAATTCTGGCAGCGCACCGATGGAACACAAGCTGATAGAGAGCATATGCTAATGGCCTTAGCCGATGTGAGCGCGATTAGGATAAAAGCTACTTACACGACTCACACTAATGAAGCCGCGTGAGTTATTTATTTGTCTGTTGGAAATACGGTAACGATGTATGGATTGATAACTAAATGATTTCGATACGTTGGTCGCCTAGGTTGTCCTTGGTGTTCCTAGACACGGCTGACAAGTATAACACAGGAAGAACTCGAGCAGTTGAGGTGGAGGAATGCACCTGTCCGATTGGTTACAAAGGGCTTTCCTGCGAGGATTGCGACGTTGGGTACACCAGATCCGACCAAGGTGTCTATTTAGGCGGTTGTGAACCTTGCAACTGCAATGGACACTCTAGACAATGCAATCCTGACACTGGAATTTGCGAGGTCAGCAAAGAAATATTTCTAGTATTTTTCTTTCTTGAAACCCTAGACCAACAACATTTTCATAACTTGCATTCTGTTTCTAGAATTGTGAACATCACACTACTGGGGAGTTTTGCGACGTCTGTGAGCCAGGGTACGAGGGTGACGCGACACGAGGAACCCCGTACGATTGCGTATTCAGAAGACGTAATCCAACTCACTGCAATTGCAACGAAGCTGGATCGCGCAGTAGCACATGCGTCGCTAACCGATGCGACTGCAAGCGTAACGTGGAGGGTCCCGAGTGTAACCGATGTCGGCCATCCACCTTTGGATTATCCGCAAACAACCCTGATGGCTGCAGCGAGTGTTATTGCAGCGGTGTTACCGACCAATGCCACGAAAGCTCGCTTTACGTGCAACAAATACCAGTGCTAATCTACGACGCCAAGCACGGATTCACTCTCACCGATTCGTAAGTATCCATTTTCTAATCTCATGGAACTGAATGTGCAAACCGTTAGGAGAGCTCTGATCTGCAGGACAAGACAAGAGGTGATCGACGAGGGCTTCGAGCTGAACATCGCCATGAACGAGATCGGCTACCGTTACCCGGACAGTCGAGGCCGTAGGTTGTTCTGGTCCCTGCCACCTGTATTCACTGGCAATAAGGTTAAAAGCTACGGTGGCAATCTGATCCTGACCCAGCACATCACCGCACACCCTGGTGCTCAAAGTTATAAAGACCAAGACATCATTCTAGTTGGAAACGGGATTACTTTATTCTGGACAAACCCTGTGGAAATCCAACCGAATATACCCTTGGTACGTACCAAAATGAAAAACGAGTAATAGGAATAGGCCCCTGCACGGAATCGACCCAGTATAACTGACTGGCCCCATTTCCTTCTACGATACTAATATCTAGAAATTAATTTTTACTTCGTCTAGACGTACACGGTACCACTGAGAGAATCAGAATGGAGACGTCTAACCATGGAAGGGCCACGTGTCGCCTCTCACGTCGACATTATGACCGTGCTTTCCAATCTTGAAGCAATTCTAGTACGTGCCTCTCACAGCGAAAGGATGGCAGCCACCTACATCAGCGATATTAGCCTCGATACAGCGGTTGAACACGCAACTGGAAACAGACGAGCTGTCCAAGTAGAGGTTTGCCGTTGTCCGATGGGCTACGTGGGCACATCTTGCGAATCTTGCGCTCGAGGCTATTACAGAGACACCAACAATCGCTCTATCAGCTACCTAGGCTCTTGCATTCAGTGTCCCTGCAACGGGAACGAAGAGAGCTGCGACATTTCCAGAACTGGTCAAGTAAAATGCCATTGTCAGGAAGGATACACCGGACAGTATTGTCAACAAACCGGTACGTATACTGGAAACATGAATTCCAATACACTCGGAATGGTTTGAAACTATTCAAGCAACAGTTTCAAGTCCAAGGAGGACCTTAAGACTAATAGTTCCTTTATAGTCCCATAATTGATACTTAGATTAAACATTTAAAACGTTACATGGGTTAGGTGAAGTGATGGTAAGTCTAACACCGATGAAGATCAAAGTAAAACCATACACGTGGACACCGTTCACGTGCAGTTACGAGTCCTTGGATCCATTGTATATCTATTTTAATCTATCGCCGTTCCGGGGTGCGCCCCTAACCGCACATAGCACCAGACCTAATCCAATCGTCAAGACCGAGAAAGGAGCCTCGCGAACCTGTCACGTATACGTGCAGCTAGAACCCTGCGACGTGGAATGCTACATCCAGGATTATAACAAAAAAGAGCTGATCAAAGTCGTGACGTCGATTACACCAGGTTTGACGGACCACATGACAAGAATATTTCATCTTTGTCGGTCTCTGGGAAATCAGATCATCGTGGATGTTACTTTCATTCGTGTTTCAATTTGTTATCCTCGTCAAACATCCCCCTGATACGCTCTGATACATATCCCCGATGTAGTAGCGCCTGTTCAATAAGATTTTTATTACAAACTTGCTTGATAGAGCTTTTATGGGATTCAGACGCTTAATCGTGTTTCATCGATGCCGATGTAGGATTCTCGAACCATCTGTGATAACGAAGGAATTCAGCTTGATTGCCGAGAAGACGCTGTCTCTTGAGAATTGTCGAGACAACCATAGAAATAAGTATACCGGTACGGGTGCGACTACTCCAAATGTTCTGTGGATACCCGCTCGGACAATTCGTCGGAAACAGCGTCCTTGAGATTGCTTTAGGCTAAATTCCTAATAACCGTACATCAAACGCATCTCCTTGTCGAATGGATGTCGAACAAGACCTCTTTCGTTGAATGTTTTTTTCCTCATTGTTTCCGTTATATGTTTCTATGTTTTTATCGTTCCGTATTTCTATATTTCAAATCTGTACGATGCTTTTGCAGAGGATCCTTCTGAGACGACGACCATCGCACCGAACCCCAACGTATATCCGCCAAAGATTCTGGTACACATCAAGGGACCAGAGCTCGAGATCGTTAAAACAGGAACCACCGTTAGATACCATTGTTCCGGCAGAGCTTTGGATGACGTAAGTAAAAATGAGTATATCCAAAAGTATATCGACTGAACGCATTTCACGATAGGGACCCTTGCACGTCAAATGGGAGAAACTTGGTGGCCAGTTACCCCCTGGACGTAGCGTAGACGATAACCTTGGCTTATTGATCATCCGGGACGTGAAAGTGTCGGACAGTGGCATCTACGTTTGTCAAGTTAGCGATGGTGTACACGTCGCATTCAAGAATGTTACTCTTACCGTTGGAGGTAAGACGAATCAAGTTTGGTTAAGTAATAATGTTCCTAAGGATTTAATTTTTTATTCTTCTCACCGTCTTTCTACAAATGCTTGCTCTGTATGGATGCAGCGTTTCCGAAAAGCTTACTAGAGATCCCAGGTACATGTAACAACTGTATTGGGTCTCGGAAACAATCCAATTCTCTTCATTTGATTGCGAATCAACGACAATTGTTTACACTCCTTTGAAGGTTCGAACCCAGTCTCGCCTAGAGCCATCGTTGCGCCAACATCATTGCAAGTAGTCGAAGGAGAGCCTGCAGAGTTCCGTTGCGAGGCTAGTGGAAATCCCCCACCTCAAGTAGAGTGGATCCGCGTCCATGGTGCCATGAATCCTGAAGTGGTAATCCATGACGGAGTTTGGTTTCTGCAGAGGGTGACGAAGAATGACGCCGCAGAGTACAGGTGCCTGGCTAGGAACAACGTCGGCGTGGATGAACAGATAGTTATCCTTTATGTTAGAGGTGATTGACCTACTGGCTAATAAAATCGTTAAACTACAAAATAGATTTTATAGACTCTTGAAATCATCCTTCGATAGAATATCCCCCGCCACGAGTCGGATTACCGCCAACCATAACGCCGCTGGAATGGACCGGCAAAATTGGAGAAGTCATCAGAATAACGTGCACCCCGTCGGATGTCGCAAACGTCACTTGGACCAGAGATGCAAACTTGCCTCTGCCTCGCACGGCCAATCAACGCGACGGAGTGCTCACAATCATGAATCCAACTCTGTACGACTCTGGCATCTACGTGTGCACGGCCATCAGTTACCTCGGGAGCCAAACAAACAGCACCATTACCATAACCGTGCTACCTCATAGAGTACCGGCTTCTGTCAGAGTCAAGCCTGAGATGCAAACCGTTCCACAAGGCAACACAGCCGAGGTGCGATGCGTCACCGGCGGGGAACCAGGTGAACAGATAACATGGAGCAAGCATCATCAGCAACTGAATCCCAACGCGCAAAACATAGGCGACACCCTAAGGATCGTCAACGTCCAGGTCTCCGATCGTGGGGTGTACATTTGCCACGTGACCGGGCCAAACGGCAACCACGAAGCTAGTGCTGTCATCGAAGTTGAACGTGAGTGAAAACTCCACTAATCTCGATAGAAAGGACAGATGAAATGATAATTCCATTATTTGTACAGCTCGGGAAGCCCCCCGTCTGGAACTGTATCCCAAAGACACTCAGACTGTTAGACTGGGTGGGTCAGCGGATATACAGTGTCGAGCGATTGCTGGCATACCAGTGCCGGAACTACGTTGGTACCGCCAAGATGGCAGACCGTTCCTTCATAACATTAGACAGCTACCTGGTGGAATCCTCACGCTTTCCAACATCACGATCGACGACGGTGGTGCCTACGTCTGTTCCGCGATGAACTCGGTTGGCTCCGACTCGGCAGTGGCTTACATAGACGTCCAATCCGTACCTGTGATCACCGTTTCACCCTCATCCGGGATTCTGAACGTGAAACGAGGCGATAGAGTGCAACTGACCTGCAGCGCAAACGGAATTCCACAGCCCAACGTCGAGTGGACGAAACACGTGGATGGAATTCGAGAATCGTAGTAAGCTACATTTCAGCAGATGAAAAGCTCTGGCTAAATTTTTCTAACCAGCTATTGTCTCTCCGCAGTAGTCCGGTGTTCAGACAGGACAATGGTACTCCTCGCACCGCTGTCTACGAGATATACTCTGTCTCTGATCACGACGAAGGGTCATACACTTGTCACGCGATGAACGCTGCAGGAGTGGTTGAAGAACGCGTCCACATACGCATAGACGATGACAACGAAGTCTATCCGCCATGCAGAGGCGATGTCCCGTGCACTGAAGACAACCGACCCACGCATACCGATCACGATAGTCACGTGCGTATATTTTCCTGTGATAACGATAAAACACCTAATTGCAACGATTAAATCATTGTCGCACAGCGTGTTCCTGTCGGACCACCTCAGGACTACTTCAGGATACCCACTGGCGGCAAGGTGGAGATGCGTTGTCAAGCCCTTGCGTCGGACGGTAATCATATTCTATTGGATTGGAAGAGGAGTGATCATCTTCCATTGCCAAAAGGCAGCACGGTTCACAACGGTATACTGAACATTCCCGACGTGGACAAAAGTGCCGCTGGAGAATACGTTTGCCTGGGCATGGATCACGCTGGAACTATCCTGTTCAAAGCCAAGTCCCATCTTGAAGTATTGTGTAAGAAAGCTAATCTTATCAAATTCGAACGAGACATGCCTAATTATGATTGGTATCTTTGCAGCTCTGCCCAGAATTGTGTTGAAACCACCTCGACAGACGGTTGGTCCCGGTGAGAATCCCTCGATCCGTTGCAGTGCCACTGGAGACGAACCAATGACCATTGAATGGGAAGCCATAGGACGTAGTCTTCCATACAGCGTTTCCCATGATCGTGGCATCTTGCAGTTCCATGGGATCACTTACTCCGACGCTGGGAAGTACGTCTGTAAGGCGACAAACGATGCAGGAACCGCTGAAGCTGTGGCGGAGGTCCTAGTGAACGGTATGTTCCAAGTTTTGGCCTATTTTCGTCTACATTATGATATTATGATATTATGTAAGTAAAAATACTTCTTTCAGAACACTCGTACGAGGACATGATCGTTCGAGCTGACCAAAGAGACGTGGTTACTTATGTTGGTCAACCTGTACGTTTGCGATGCATTGTGCGAGAACGAACAACGATACATTGGAGTAGAGAAGGACTACCACTGCCCTCGTATGCCAGAATAGAGGACGATTATCTTGAGTTGCCACGCGTCAGGCCTGATGACAGTGGAAGATACACCTGTCAGATCCAAACCGCTCACGGAGTATCCAGCGATTATATAAATCTAAACGTCTCACGTAAGTCCAACAAGCTTATTCTTGTGATTTCATATTGTGTCTTTCAGTTTGCATTCAACTCATCTCTCGATTTAAGAATTATATCCGTAACTCTCCCAAGTCAGATAGGAACAAAAAGTGAAGCTTGAATGCAAAAGCCAAGATGTAGGAATCTTTCAAACGCTTACAAGATTTTACAACATAATTCACGTCGTATGTCACTCTTACCGCTAATCTAATCCACTACTAAGGATATTCGCACATACAATCATTATGGATTAGCTCAGATGTCCAGGATTTACAATAGTCGCGTTATTATGTAGTAGTTAATTTGTCCCCGGATTGCACTCGAGCGAATCAAACCCAGTGCGGTCAAAGAAAGTGTATATGCGGCGTTCAAGGATGCGTCCTCATGGATTACTCTTGCTTCGTCGATATTCAGTACTTCAATGGTAATACCGACTACTCCAACGACATCCCGCAAAGTCGACACTATCTTCAGCAACGACGTGGTTTGTTTTCAGATATTATGTGTTCCTGTGATGTATCTTCGGATTAACGCTTCTCCCTATTAATCGACTTCGTTTTTGTCCACTTGTCTTGCTTACCCGTACATCTTGTTCCATTCAGAGATATTCAGGTGCAATGATCACATACATTTATCTCATAAAACACGGTACACTGGAGCTGGGTGTTCGTTCGTTCGTTCGTTCGTGCGTGCGTGCGTGCGTGCGTCTGCAACCTAATCCTCGAGCTTCTGTTTGACAGAAATCTCTCCATTTTAGCAACCGTCATGCAACCTGCGGTCAGCGTAGAAGTATCTCAGGATCCTGTTAACATCGGGGATACTATTGATATCCGTTGCGCCTGCACTGGCACTCGCAATCCTCGCTACCATTGGTCCAGACCGAACCATCCCAGCTTACCACCGAATTCTCAAGAGTACGAAAATGTTTTGAGACTGACTAGCGTCACCGTGGATGACAGTGGATACTACAGGTGCACAGCAGAGACATCGGAGGGCATCTTCGAAAGAGACTTCAATCTTGTTGTTCACGGTAAGATTAAAGGTAAATTTATCTTACTTCAAATGATACAAACATTAATCGATTCAATGTTCTTCGTATCTATGCTGACAAAATCGTTCTTGATGTAAGTATCCGCTAACTATAGCAGAAAGAGACGGTTGTCGATTATATTCGCTGTCTACCTAGGTGGACACAACGATGCACCAGCAATTGAAACCAAGTACGCACCCTATGGATCCAGCGTGGAGATGAATTGCCGTCCTAATCTCGATTCACCCGACAAATTTCAATGGAGCAAGCTTGGAGGTCTTCTGCCACGCGATGCCCACACCTTTGAGGTATAATTATGCTTTTCGAACAAGTCCGTATACCGCTGGATCATTTTCCCGAGACTCTACACTGCTTCAGTCTGCGCCATTCTTTTCAGAGTAAATTGAATCTGACCAACGTGAAGGCTGAGGATGCAGGAACATACATCTGCACGGTGAACAATGATCACGAGAGTATCGAAATACCCACTGTGTTAGTAGTGACAGGAGTAGTCCCGTATTTCAGCCAAGCACCTGAGAGTTTCATCGCTTTGCCACCTCTCCCAGACTGTTACTTGAAGTTTAACATCGAGGTGTCATTCAAGCCTGAAAGTTACGACGGTATCATCTTGTATAACGACGAGGGGAACCGTGGAGATGGCGACTTCATCATGCTCTCACTGATGAGAGGATATCCACAGTTTAGGTAAATGTGTAACTGTTTTTGACGAAGCCAAGTCATTTCTAGTTTAAAGATTATTTATGTATCAAATTATTCTTATTCTAGTTTTAATCTCGGTTCTGGACCAACTGTTATCCAAGCGGATAAGCCGGTATCTCTGAGCGAATGGCACACAGTGAAGCTTCAGCGTGACAGAAAAGAAGGGACGATGTTAGTCGACGGGGAAGGTCCTTACAAGGGGACAGCTACCGGCAGGAAGCAAGGATTGGATCTGAAGGAGCTGATGTTTGTGGGGGGAGTCCCCAATTACAATATAATCAACAAAAATGCAGAAATGACCACTGGTTTCGTTGGTTGCATTAGTAGACTTGTTATCGGTGAGAAGGAGGTGGATTTGAACGGTAACCAGGCAGACAGCATTGGAATAACGAACTGCGAGACATGTGCTGAGAATCCATGCAACAATGGCGGTGTCTGCCAAGAGGCTGCTACTAAAAATGGATACACCTGTCTTTGTCGAGCCGATTACAGCGGAAAACACTGTGACAACGTCGGTCAATCCTGCTTCCCAGGTAACAGATAGTAAATTGATGCAGGACACGTGAAAAGTCTCGGTATCATTGTTGGGTAATGATTGATAAATCGATTTATGATAGGCGCGTGCGGAGAAGGTAATTGCGTGGACAAAGAAACTGGATTTGAGTGCTATTGTCCTTATGGTAAAACGGGACAACGGTGCGAGAAATCCATGAAGATCTACGAGCCAGCTTTCCATGACGATAAGTCTTTCATCGCTCATAACACACCCAAAGCCCTTAGACGGTGAGCGTTTGAACGAAGCATGTGCATGGTTTCCATATAGTTCGATAGTTTATTGCCAGAGTAATAGATGTTTTTAATTTCAAAGCTTTGCTTTTTATTATATACTTTGCATTAGTAGACAATTTAAAGATTAATGATGAGGTTCCCTATTGAATACAATAGGGAATATTGTATACCAAATGTACCATAGTATTCGGTGAACAACTCTTACACAATTAACACGAATCCTTCATAAGCGATTCTCAAATTCAACTATTAACCTGTGTAGTCTTGATAACATGGTATCCTAATCCTAATAGATGAAATTGTTTTCAGGACGAGAATGAGCACTACACACAATCGATTACAATCACGCAACGCACAAGTTAGATCAAGGCCACATCATCACAACAATCTGCACCACACGAAACATTAGTCTCTTCACCAAATTGATGCACATATAGGAAAAAAAGTCATTCAAATATTTGATCGATTCTAGGAACAAATCAAATTTTTCGTATAACTGCTATTTATAGTTGTCAGTCAGCATTATATACATATATATTATTATATTTTTTTTATGAGAATTTTATTTACATTAGATGTTTTTCTCTTCGCCTTGTACGTGTCGTAGATCTTGTGGATGTCAAGCCTGTAATGAGTAGTTCCTTGAAATGAACTTCATGGTGCTGTAATATTAGATTATCAATTGATTTACTTATTATACTTGTTATATTTCAACCCTTTGCAATGTCTAATCATTTTTTAATGGAAACTTGTCTTTTAGGAAGAATTCGATATTCTTTTCTATCTTTCTCTGCGAGACTTCTTTTTATACTGTCATGAATATAAATTCGTTGCTTTTAAGGCTGCAGAGGGTCTTTTTGTACAGCTTCTTAAATAATACATTTAACGCATTGTGTTAGTCATTTTACTTATTATTATTAGAGATAAGGCATTAATTAGGTCAATGCCAAATGAATTGCATTCAACAGTCGTCTGAAGACTTGAATAAACTGCCAAGGTTGTGGCATTATGTATGACTCGCATAAACACACAAACACAGTGGCATGTGTAAAATGTTTGTACTTATTTGTAAGAACCCGTGTGTACCTCCCGAGTGTTCCAGGTCTGTAATGACCTTTAATGTATTCGACGGGCTTCAAGAAATGCTATAAGTATAAATATAACTTGAGATGCAAATAAACATTGTTTTAACAGGAATCACTATGTCATATATTTATTTTTTCTGGCTGTCCATACGAATATTCTTTCATACCTGTAATTACTAGTCAAAAACCACCAAATTGTAGCGAGGTGAGTTCTAAGATATACACAAATTATCTATCTGCATTCCTGTCGTATAATGATAATCTTGCTCCTACTAAGAGGAATTTTTTTTAAATCTATATTAACATAGAGTAACTACTTACTCTGAACATTTTCCGATAGGTTGAAAGTGGCATTGAACTTTAACCCTCTGGACAGCAAAGATGGCATCCTGATGTACTGTTCCCAAAGCGATGAAGGTCTTGGAGACTTTGTGGCACTTGTCGTCAAGGACAGACACGTAGAGTTCAGATATGACATAGGTTCTGGCTTGGCGATCATCAAATCCAATCATGTTCTTCAACCTGGTGTATGGACACACGTATCGATAAACAGAGACTTCAAAGAAGGAAATCTTACGGTGAATGGGGAACCCCCGGTTGGAGGCAAATCTCCAGGCACTGCGCGCACCATGACACTCAACACCCCACTATATATCGGTGGCGTCGACCGCAGGAGAATCACGGTCAACCGAAATTCCGGTGTCGATCGCACTTTCCGCGGTTGTATTAGCGACGTGAGCATTTCGTTAGTGTTATAACAAGTTAGGTTTAGAATGAATTATCGCCATAACACTTGTTCCGATGCACTTTTAGCTTGGAGTGTCTTCAATGAACGTGGACATACTAAAGTCAGCGATAGACTCTGCCAACATTGACGACTGCAACGTTCTCCGCCCAAATCAAACAAAACTAATCACCACAATCACCACGACACAGTCTACTACGACACCCTATGATCCCTGTGCCTTGAAACCATGCATACATGGAATGTGTCAGAGCGCAGATTCAAATGAGTATTCATGTACCTGTGAATATGGTTATGTGGGCATAAATTGTGAGAATATCCTAAAACAGTGCGAACTCCTTCTCCCCTGCAGGAATGGAGGATCCTGCATGGATCTCCATGGGTCCTATAAGTGTGACTGTCGACTTGGTTACAGTGGACAGAATTGCGAAAAATGTAACTATCGAGAGCATTAAAATCGGTAATCATAATTATGCAAAGCTTGTTTTAATTTTCTCATTGATTTACAGTGGCAGAAATAACATACGATGTGGCATTCAAGGGTGACGGGTGGCTGGAATTAGACAGATCTGTAATGGTCCATAACGAAGAGCGTGACGTTGTGGGTTTTGAGATCTCGACGAACAAAACCAAGGGATTGATTATGTGGCACGGACAGTCACCGAATGACCTCAATCCTGATCATTACATGGCCCTTGCAGTAGTCGATGGGTAATTATCGATAATTTCATCAAATTATCTGTTTCTACAAGTGTATGTTAATTATACACACTCTTTTCCAGATACGTGGAGTATCAGTACAACTTGGGCACTGGTCCAGTTATTATTCGTGTCACTGCTCAAAAAGTGGATGACGGAGAAAGACACAGGATAATTCTGAAACGCAGAGGTAGCGATGGCAGCATAGAATTGAATGGCGAGCACATGGAAAGTGGTGCCAGTTATGGGACGCAGCAAGATCTGAATACCAGGGGCAGCGTTTACTTGGGTGGTGTGCCTGACTACACTATGACTTATGGAAAATACCAAGAAGGCTTCTCCGGTTGTATTTACACCATGGAAGTGCAGGACTCGGGAGCTATCGATATCGGTGAAAAAGCCATACGAGGGAAGAACGTTTCTCCGTGCACAAGGTAAATAGAAATTGTCTCATTCGTACAGTGCATGTCATACATGCATCAACCTCCAAAGGGTATGACCAGATAAGGAAGACAAATATTTTTGTGAACTTTATCCATCGATACAAAACATTTAAACTATGGAGATTGATATACTCGTGATGCGCACTATACAGGGTGTCTCAGCCTAAGTGATACGGAGCTCTAACTCCAAAACTATCGGCCGAATGCAAAATTTCAAATATGGAAATTGCATGGTAAAATGAGGCTCATGTTTCAGCGAGAAGAAATTTTTGTTAGCGTTGTTATTTAACGAGATATGATGGTCAAGTTTCGTTTTTCGAATGGAACTATATATTTTTTCTTATACCATGTGATAGTACTTTTCAAGACGAATTCGTTAAGCTTTAATGTATTTACCCGAATTTTATTAGTTTTCAAGCTATAACGCTTTAAAGTTTGCTCATTTTCAAGGAAAAAACCGCAGTAAGCACCATGCGGTTCTTGAAATCGATACAGAGGGTCTCGTTTGGGATTCTAGACCCAACGAAGGAAAATGGCAAGAATCCCAATATTCTGGGCCTAGAATCCTAAGTGAGACCCTCCGTATCGATTTCAAGAACCGCATGGTGCTTACTGCATCAATGGGACCATATTGAAAATTTTGCGTACGGCCGACAGTTTTGGAGTTAGAGCTCCGTATCACTTAGGCTGGGACACCCTGTATGTATGATAATTATATGAGATCATAGTTATTACAAGATTTTTTATGCATTAAACAACATGCATGATGTTTCACGCTACTCAGGGCAAGGTGGATCCCGTCTTCTTTGGTATTCACTGATGCAGACACGGACATCTTCGATGCGTTTGTCCCCCCACCTCCTGTAAACATTATCCATCCAAAGCCAGCAGCCAATCTGGCTGCTTACAATATCAAGCATTACTCATTGTTAATCCTACTCCAAAACCTACTCGCCTTCACCATGGATGTGCGAGAACAGAGCTTGCTTTTTACAGTATTATGCATAGACACCATCAATGCGATGAAATGTATATTAAGTTAAGTGTTTCATGTCAAATAGCATCCGGGGAGTAGGTGTTTCTTTGCACACAGCATACTTGATAACTTAAAACAGAGAGACATGTGTTCCCCTAGATGTTGACATAATGATTCTTGTAATTACTACATTTGTAAATTATTTAATGCTTCGTTGATGTCTGGAGCAAGATAAACTGTCATGGTATGTTCAATTTAACAACGATCTTTGATTCAGAGCCAGAAGGGTCAAGGGCCGAGTGGTATAAGTTCAAAAGATTCGAAAATTGACTCTTCGAAACTTATACCACTTCGTTCTTCAAACTAATGGATTTTTAAATGATATCTGTTTGCTTTTTCATTTTACAGTGACCTGGACAATAGACTTCCAATGCGTGGTGATCTTGGAACATTTCAATAGGAGGTAAATTTTCTGAAAGCGTTGATTTTAGTTAAAAATACATTTTACAATCAAACTAACAACATTTTATAGTTTCTACAAAACATGAAAGAGAATATCAATTTAATTTTTTGCCCTAATCTTTAATTCGCTTCTCGTCTAATTATACCTGGCTTTCTAACTGAACTGCCATCAGCAACTGAACGTTTAGATGATTACGAAGAGATACAATAATATTATACCAAATTACATATGTTATCACTGCCATTATTTGATTTTTTTAAGCTCATAATACATCTTTCTTGATCGTTCGCTAAACATGGAATACCAATGCCCTTTCACAATACAATTCTAGTCATAATGCTCCAATGACTTATCTTCAAAGTGGAATAATGATTTGTCCATGATAAGTTTTCAATCTCATTGATGACCTATCATTTATAAATCCCAATAACTATTGGAAAAAAAACCTCATTTCATGGAAAGCTATACACATTGAGTGCAAAGCAATTTTCTTTCAGCATTTGCTTGGACCAATCATATTTGGGCAAACGCTTATAGGCGACCGCATTCATATTTGAACGAAAACCTAGAGTTTATCGCAAGTAAATAATACACGATACTTGGTTTCGATAATGCACTGACTAACAAGGGAACATATTCAATTGTCGCATGCCGATTTTCAGCAAATTTATGTGATAGGTAGTACTCAACAAAAATATTAGACACGTATTTTTTTCTATTAGCAATCGTCCATATCGAAGAGGTGAAAACAGTCACCATAGTTGACGGTGAAAACCATGTTTTTTTAAATATCTTGAAAACTAGAGGAGCTAGTTAAATAATAGCTAAATAATTTATTTGTTTTTCCATTGATGATAAATAGTAATAGTAGTAGTAGTATAGCAGTACATAAAACGATAGTAACTCTCAAGGATCATTCTTGTCACGATTTTTATAGTTATTAAGCAATCATCGAGGATTTCAGTGAGAATTTTCGCTTCACTCGATTGTTTGTTACATTCTATAAATGAATTATTCACTTTTACGACTCGTCAAGGACAGTATAGATATAGATCGTTGCAACATTCAAGACAAATTTCTGTTACGATCTCGATTTTTATTGAAGGATCATCGAGGACTTTCAGTTTTAACTACACGTTACTTTGTTAGAAATATTCACTTTATTCTATTGTTTATTAACCTTATGCATATAAATAATGGACCTTGGTACTCGTGAAAGTTAGTATAGATGATTAGGAACATTAAAAAACCGGTGTTGATACGATGTCGATTGAGATTAAACTATGTCAGATGGTACGGTTGTCTTAAATTGTTTACAACTATTTAAATAGTGTACAAGGATTCAGTCCAGTTATAGGGGAAGATTCCTAGAAGCCTAAGGTTTAATTTGAGTATGCAAAAGTTAATGATTTTTTAGTAAATAATCGATAAACAATCGTTGAACAAATGAGTGTACTCTGCGCATGCGCACTGCTATTTCCAGCGTCGGTGCTCTCTATCCTTCTCGCACGGTATATCTTTCTCTTCCGCACAATTTCAAGAATTAGTGGCGCCATCTAGCGGTTATATCAGGGAAGCTCCGGCTGAGTAATAGGATAACAGAACGGTAGTGGAGGTCTACGCTCGAAATTGTGCGAGGGAGAAAGATATACTGTGCGAAAAGGATAGAGAGCACCGACGCTGGAAACGGCAGTGCGCATGCGCAGAGTACACTCATTTGTTCAACGATTGTTTACCGATTATTTACAAATAAATCATGAACTTTTGCATACTGAAATTAAAGCTTAGGCTTCTAGGAATCTTCTCCTCTAAATGGATTCAACCCATATGCACTATTTAAATAGTTTTAAACAATTTAAGACAAGCATAGTTCTGACTACGCCACCTGTCATTGCAATTATCGTTAATTAATCAATATTAGTTACATAATTCAGGCAGTTTGGCACTCGTGGAAAGTAGTTTGGATCTGTGGCAACATTCAAGGACTGTTTTTGTTACGATTTTAGTTGTTATTAACGAGTTGTCAACGAATTTCATGTCAAGGACACGTTCCAGCTGTTGCCAATGATCGACGTACTCGCGCACCGTTTACAAAAATTGTTCACAACTATTTGGATTCAATGAAAATCCTATCGAAAACGGTCTTTGAATGTTGCCAAGGATCCTAATTACCTTCCACGAGTGTCAGAGTGCAGTAATTATATCCAAAATATTGATTAATTAACAGTAATTGCGATGACAGATGGTGTAGTAAGAACTACTTTGGAACTATGGTTGTCTTAAATTGTTTACAACTATTTAAATAATACATAAGGATTCAATCCACTTATAGGAGAAGATTCCTAGAAGCCTAAGCTTTAATTTCAGTATGCAAAAGTTTATGAATTATTTGTAAATAACCGATAAACAGTCGATGAACAAATGAGTGTACTCTGCGCATCCGCACTGCCATTTCCAGCGTCGGTGCTCTCTATCCTTCTCGCACGGTATATTTTTCTCCCTCGCACAATTTCGAGCGTAGACCTCCACTACCGTTCTGTTATCCTATTACTCAGCCGGAGCTTCCCTGATATAACCGCTAGATGGCGCCACTAATTCTTGAAATTGTGCGGAAGAGAAAGATATACCGTGCGAGAAGGATAGAGAGCACCGACGCTGGAAATAGCAGTGCGCATGCGCAGAGTACACTCATTTGTTCAACGATTGTTTATCGATTATTTACTAAAAAATCATGAACTTTTGCGTACTCAAATTAAACCTTAGGCTTCTAGGAATCTTCCCCTATAACTGGACTGAATCCTTGTACACTATTTAAATAGTTGTAAACAATTTAAGACAAACATAGTTCCAAAGTAGTTTTGTTTACGCCACCTGTCATTGCAATTATCGTTAATTAATCAGTATTAGGTGCATAATTTATGTCGTGTTGGCACTCGTGGAAAGTAGTTTGGATCTTTGGGAACATTCAAGGACCGTTTTCGTTACGATTTTACTTGTTATTAACGAGTTGTCAACGAATCGTGACAAGGGTGATCGTTGAGAGTTACTATGGTTCTATGTACTACTATACTACTACTACTACTATTACCATCAATGGAAAATCCAATAAATTATTTAGCTATTCTTTAACTAGCTTCTCTAGTTTTCAAGATATTTAAAAGAACATGGTATTCACCCTCAACTTTAGGGGCTGTTTTCACCCCTTTGATATGGACGATTGTCAAAAAAAAAAAAAAAATACGTGTAAAATATTTTTGTTGAGTACTACCTATCACATAAATTTGCTGAAAATCGGCGTGTGACAATTGGATATATTCCCTTGTAAGCATACACACTTTTCTTATCGAAACAGTTCAAACTCCATTTATGTGATATCAAAAGAAAGTTACTTACAAAATATTTGTATAGTTAGGATCATCGGTGCTAGTAAAATGCGTTGCTAGTTATAATGTGATTTGTATCAGGTATGTAAATAATCGCAAGTATGGTTGATACTAACCAAGGCTTCCGGGTGTAAGCCATTCCTTTGGGTAAGATTTAGTCTGTCCTTTCTGGTTGATGATTCTTAATTTCAAAGTAAGACCCCCATGAAAACACATTCAATGGAAAAATTAAGAAACAAGTAAAGTGGAACAAGCTTATTGTGATGCTGAGAAGTCTGAATTAATAGTATCAACCATGAAAAATAACCAGGCCGTGAAAACCTTAAATATCTTAATTGCAATTTATCTTGCAATGTTTGTGTTTCATACATTCTACATACACTGTTTCTTAGATAGGACAGTGCGCTATCGATATTTGTATGACGTAAAGCAAAATAAGCAACGGTGCAGAATATCTGAATGAGGTTCCCAGATTGTTATTATTTATTGTTTACAGAACACTACATTGATATAATACAGTACTACCGCAAACTGGTACGTATAAAATTATTTTGAATTAATACATCTACCTGCCAAGTGTGTTTTTTAGATTTATATAACAGACAATGTGACATTTGTTTACCATGTGATCACTAAATAAAGAAGACTCAAGTGCAATGCACACGCGTGACACTAACAAGTCCTGTTCTAATTCCGTAAAAGGTTAAGTAAATCGGCCACGAAATGTTTTTACAAATCATGTTATGGCAACACTAACAGCCAACAATGCGTACAGTCTTTAAAAATATATTAAAACCTTATCAAAACACTGTAAATGATCATGTACAGAAATTAATAAGATGCAGCTGTAAGTAACCTAAATCTAGCGCCTTCTTATTTATTTGACACTAAAACATGTATTCACTATCATAAATATGTTCCATATATAAGTATAAAAGGATATGTATATGTATAATTATCAATCGAAAGTATCTACCATCACATGAAAGTGTAGTGTATTGTTATATAAATAATTCTTCGAAAAGAAATGAGACAATAAATATAATTTTGTTAAGAAGCCTACATTTAATTCACACATATTTTTAAACAGAGATTGCCTGCTATAAATTAACTTTGTAACCAGATATGAAAGGCAGTCCTGTGCCCACTTGTTTCTGATACTGTATATAGTCCTGTCCAAAGAAATTAAGCAAAGTAATCTCTTCAATTAAAATGCGATCATGGAAGAATTTCCAAGACACCACAGTGTATGCCAAAAGGCAAAATGGATTCTGAAGTATCAGCTATGAACAAAAATACATAAGAATTACTTGACTTTTCCCTGATCCCATGTAAGATTTTTCAGCACAAAAAATCATTACCTGTGTTCCTATAGACCAATAAAACCAACCTACATAACTGGGGTGCCTACAAAGTCTGTAGACTCCATAAGTAATCAGTTCATGATTGTCCATTTTTTCGCTTTGTACAATATGATTAAAATTGTGCTTTGCCGTAAACATAGCTAATTTTCTCAAAATTTCTCCGCAAATGCACAATATTAATCCAAAATACGATATAGACGAAGCCTGTTTCATCAATGGAAAGTATTGTCTCTCAACAATGAACTCTATCCAACTGGAGCATGCTGCCACTCCATAAGCTACACTGTGATTCAGAATAAAGCTGTCAATGGAAAGAGTCGATGGGTTTATCCATGCTATGCTCAAAAATTCAGAGTAATGGAAGATAGCCAGTATGGTAATGTATACACCGAACATTTGCCACGAAGGAGGTGCAACGAGTGACACTAAAATTCCAATTCCAAAGGCGTAACCTATAAAAACTGCTCTCACAGAAACCTGGAGTAAATGCAAGTATTATTATCATGTATAGTATGATATTTTTAATAAAAGGAACTAATTATTAATCCTTTGCGTATTGGTACATTGCGTCATTCAGAAATGTAAAAAGACTCCAAGTTGACTGTCAACATATCTATCTAGTCTATAATTAAAGTGCGAAGGGTTAATTAATTAATTGTTACTGGGGGCAATTTACCTGGTAAGAAACCCCACGAAAAGCAAAAAATAGCAGAAAGTTTAGAACTCCATATTGGAAGAGATGCGTTAACCATATATTACTGAAATAAACACTGGGTACGTCGAATTCTAACCTCAAAAGCACTTCTGGTAGAATCGCGACAAAACTAGCCACAGTGAAACAATATAAACTGAGTTTTCCATCGTAGCACAGCATTTTCTTAATGTTTATTTGGTTTTCTCGACACAATATATAATATAATGTTTAAAAGATTCTCCATTGCTATTATACTTCTTCGATGATTGATTTTCTAACCTCGCTTGTATAGGTTTTATGAAGACAGTTCACATAGTAATTCAAGAGTAACATTTTAATTACTGTTACCGCGTGATTGTTCGATCGACAATGTTTTTGATGCTTTCTACTTTTGGAAAATGAACAATATACTTTTCAGTGAGTATTTGAGCAATTGAGCATAAATATATGTATCTATTACTTATGGGGAAGGTTTACCCATATTATATTTTAATGTAGACTAAATAAAAGTTTTGATTGAATAAAAATTTCTGGTATTTATTTTAAATGATCCCTCTTGCTTAATGAATTGACAGAAAGTGTGTTAAAATATTTGAAAGACAAACAAAATTAAATTATGTTTCACAAAAGACAATCAAATGTATAACATCGAGTATCATCGAGTTAACAGTTAGTTCTTCTTTATCGACGGTCTTCATAAATCTTCTTATCGACGATGAAGAGTGCGTCCACCACATACTATAGCTCAGTGGCGCCATCGGTGAGAAACTGCCCAAGTTTGTAGTGAAACCAATTCGTACTGTTACCACTAGATGACGAGTATCACTAATTCCCATTTTGCACTACTATGTGATTCTTATTCAAGATAATTGTAAAAGTATAAACAAAGATATATTTGGCTTCGATAAAAACAATGAGTCTAACAGCAATGAGATTATATCTCCTCACCAAAAGAGTCCTATTTTGAGGATCATGAAAAGGTCTATTGTACTACCATTTTATATTTACCCTATTCCTCCCTTTTTACTAAAAAAATCATCTAATTCACCTTACACCTGCAAAGAATAGAAAGCAATAAATGAAACCATTTACAAATATCACATTGTTTATTAGATGTAATATGTATTGAGAAACTGCAGTAACATGTGAATATACATATGCACTGACATACTTCCTACACGCGTGAGAACGTTTCTACTCACACCATGAAAGGAGAAATGTACTATGTTTGAAAAGACACTACCACCACTCGTGCATTGCCTATTCACTGCCATTCACTGCTATTCAAGATGGAGAGAAAACGACGTACGTCTTCCGTAAGGTGGTTGTAAACAAGACACTCGTTCAAGTCGAGAATTTCTCAGCAATAAGAATAGCAAGTAATGAAAAATGGCAAAATCTGTGCTGAGCTCTGATACGCTGCCCAAAGCTGGTCGAGTGAACGAAGGTACATCTGTCTTTTTTTTTACATTCCTCCTGTCATTTTCAATTATGGTCACTGATTAAACTGAGCATTTCCAATGCAAACTTTTTGTTAATAGTTTGTCGAGAATGGCTAGTGCACGAAGACGGAGCCCTCGCCTATCGACTTCAGGATGAGGAAAGTAAGAATTTCAGATGTTATATTCTTCTACTATGCGATTGGCTGTATTTTAATCGATTGTCTTTGTTATTATAATTTGTAGTCAGAGAACACTACACTGGCAACAAAGTTCGTAATGCTCAAGTTAGGGAGGATTTACCAAGGGCACGTGTTGAACAGGAGTTGGAAACATTAAAGTACCAGAGCTACGTTCAACAACAGTCAGTATTAAAGAGATATATTCTGTAAAATTCTTGTCAGCTTTAAGTTTCTGAAAAAAATATTTAAATAGAAATTGTTCACTCCTTAGGGAGGAACGAGATGCGCTGATAGCAAAACAGGTTGCGCTCTCTTTAGAACGGGAAGAGAAATTGAAAGAACGGGAGTTACAGGAACGGATGAGATTGCAGTTAAGATTGGACGACGAGGCAGCACAGCTTGAAATTAAACGACACATTCAAGAAGAGAAAGACGAGGTATTTCTAAAACATCCCTTATGTATCTGTATGTTCATGTATTGAAGCTAATCTGTTGAATAAAGGAATTGGCAAGAAAGTTGCAGCAGCTGGAGGAAGAAAATGCCACGGACAATCCAGAAGGGCCTGTTGACGAGCAGTTTTTGCAGGATCAAAAGATAGCAATGGAAGCACAAGATGCTGAACTGGCGCGCATGCTTCAGGAAAAAGAACGTGCGAAGGTCAGGAAGGCAAGAGAGAGAGCAAGGCAAAGAAAGTTAGAACGACAGCTTCAAAAACTAGAGGAACAAAATCTAACAGAGAAGCCACAGAGACCAGACAAACTGGATTTGAAAAGTACACCGAGTAAGAGCAGAATGCCGTATACACTAAATTGCCAGCAGTATCCTAATCCTGAGGAAATACAAACTCTAGATGATCCTGTTGAAACTGTGCGAGAAGTACCGAATGTAGCTGCAATTATTGATCCTACATACAACGGAACACATCGCCATACTTCTAGTAGTTCAAGCAGCACAGTTAGTCCCACGTATGCTTTACCCACGCCACCACAAGAGCTTATGAACGAGGATGCTCCTTGCTATATGCCCATACAAGGACAACGACGAAATCAAATTCAGTCTCCGTCCCAAGGTCATGAGGAGAAACACAAGCGTAGAGTTAAGGATGGTTGCAAACAACAATAGATAATCCTTAACACTTTAACTTTTCAGAATTTATAATCTTAGAAAAGGATTTTCTAATACTTCTAGAACATTTCGTTAATATCAAAAGCCTTGTCTGTGTCCTCAAATCAAGCATTATAAGCTAGACAACGAAGATTGATAGGCTCTGAAAGTTGAAGGTTGATAGATGCTGAAATTAAAAAAACTTACATAAAGCGTTCAGTTTCATTTACTGAGACGTGCTGTCAGTTTTTTGTTGTTGTTGCCATGAAGAAGTAGTATAAGTTATTTAGAAATTAAGAATTACTTTGCGAACAAATTCATAATTATTCTGATTTTCTTCTTGAGACAGTAACTCTTTTTCATGTCCTGTAAAAAATAATAATCCTTTGTATAGCATAAGTGCGAACGTGCCTTTTGGAAGAATATAGTGCAAGGAAGATCTATAAATCTTGAACAAGATCTGTCTTTTGCTACAAATAGTTCATATCAAATTCAAGTACGATAATACTTGTACTAAGATATTGTATAGATTTTTATGAGAAACTAAATAGGAGATTAGACAATCAGAATTAAGGATACAATAAAATAAGCAAACAATGTACAAAGATTGACCGCTTAGGCTAAATACAAAATGAAATAATTTAGTTGACGCAGACTTTATATTTTACATTCTAAAAAAAATTTATTATAGATCTATTGTACATAAAAATTATGCTTGCTTTTTAGAAGGAAATGCTTTTTTTCTAAATATTTAAGGTACAGATCAAAGAATAATTTACTGCCAAAGATAACGTTAGTAACGTTCAGTTTGTACCAGACGATGAAGTTAAGTATTACCAAGAGAAAAAATCCATTTTGAGAGAAATGTGAAGTTACAAATACGTGCTTTAATATGCTGCTTAACACGTAGAATAAATATTTTTTAATAAACTGTTACAGTTCAAAGTTGTAGAGAACTGTGCGCATGTATTGATAATCTTTACAAGATTTTGCTTTAGCTGGAAATTGTAAGTTTGAGAATAAATTTAAATATAGTCTGTCTTAACCTATATATGAATTATACTCACAAACGTATGCACGTTCAGTTTGTTTGCAGTATTATTTAATACTGCTTTAGAATTTAAACGACTTATTATTTATGGTGACTGGAAATTTATTCGATAGATATATGCATTAATTCTTTTTTTACATTTATTGTATGAATACAGCTATACACGAGTATATCAATAAATTATTTACAAAGTTATGATACACATTTTCATTCAGAACCTTATAGAATATATAATTTATACCATGAAGTTATCGTTAAGAAAAGAATGATATCAATGTAACAAGTATATTCAGCGAATTGTCTATGAAAATAATCAACCTTATGCTCTAATGATACACTTTGAAAACACTGTGCTATTCAATGTTCTCAAAATATGGTTCAACAAAATCTTCTTTCTGTACAACTGTTTACACGTTTCGACATTGATAGGAAATTCATCATTGGTGAAAAAAACTAATTAAAATAAGGGACTTATTGATTATACGCTAACAAAAAACAATTTTTTTTAACCACTTTGGAAATTTCTCTCTTTCTATTGACAACGAAATCATTTAAAGGGCATTGTTATAATGGTTACTGCTGTACACGTCATTTAAGAACTGTTGGTTCAAGAAAACGACAAGTTAAAAAGGTTGATACGAACTGAAGTTTTGGGTGTAAGCCATATCCTTTGGATCTTAAGCTAAAAAAGAAATTTCAACAATTGCATTTAATTCGCTATACTCTTTGATCTCTTAGGCAGTACAAAGTTCATTCTATAACGATTTACCCATTCTTTCAACCTGTGAAATTTTCTGTACAATGCGTTGTTCCTCTATCCTTCAGAGGAAGTGGTAGCCTTCGACCTAGTATGAGGAGGTGAAAACACGTAATTCGGCACTTCCCCCATAGCTGAAAGATTTCAAAATGTATACAGAACTGAGAACAAAAATCACTGCTATTACCTTTCTGATCCAATGGTGGAGCATCCCCCTTCTCTGGCTGTGAGAATGAAAATTCATCGGTAATGTTTTGCTTCAGGTTGTTCCCTTTTCTACCTTTCCTTGATTTTGAGGTGTCTTCGCTCGTTTCTTGGGGAACTGAAGTCCCTGAAGCAGTACGTTTTCTTCTTGCAGGCATTTTCTTAGCCTTAGAAACATTTGAATTTACTTGATCTTCCATTTCAACTGCTTCCTCTTCCACTATTGTCTCTTCGAGGACACTTTTACCGCGAGCACTTCTGGTTCTCCTCTGCGTTTCAGCTTGCGAAAGCTCAACACTGGAAGCTCTTCTCTGTCGAGTATTCTGTGCAGATTGTTTCCTGTTACTCGCAGCAGAGATCCTTTCCTTTGATGGCACACTCAAAATCTCCTCGAGCTCTTCTGGTATTGACTGTATCGATGATCTCCGACTACGCGTGTTTGCTGCTGGACTGCCCACAGCTGGTAGCACTATATGTCTTCCTTTCATGGTTTCTAATGAGAGTTCACCATCCTCTGGAATAGTTTCTTTCGCTACGCTGCTAGATCTTCGACTTCTCACCTTGTCCTCTATTTCTTTAGGCACAGAACTGCTACGTCTCCTCGCTGATTTTACAGTACTCACTTCTTCCGCCTCTGTTTCCTTCAACTTTGACTCTTTTGCTGACTTTGATGAAGTTACATTTGACTTTCTTTCGTCTGACAAGTTTTTTACTGTTGAATCTTTATTTTTCACTTGCTTTTTCACATCCTCTTGTGTAGTTACTAAATTGGACGATGATAGAGTCCGACTGCTTCTAACCAATGGCTTCGTCAATTCTGATAGTTCTTTCTGCACAGAAGCAGCACGTCTCATGCTACGTCTTACAGGTACTTTATCTTCCGTTTCTGTTTCTTTGAGTGAAATGTCTTTCGCTACAGAAGATGCTCTTCTGCCTCTGACCTTCCTTGGCGAGGCGCCAGACGAATCCTCCGATCCAGACGAAACTGTTCGCTTAATACCTTCGTCTGCGATAGAGGCAATTAGCACCTCCTTCACTAGTGAACTTCCTCGCCTCGATCTTGTAGATTTTGCAGCGATCTTGGAGGGTGATTCTATCTCTTTTGTTATCGAAGAAGCTCTACGAGACCTGGTCACCCTTGGCGTAATACCCTCATCAATAAAGGAGGACACATCGTCTATGCTAGAGATGTCTTTAGAGTGAACAGGAACTACCTCTTCCATTTCTTCCCTGACAATACAATTATTGTTATCATAACTTGTCGAGACTTTATTTATCGTATGTTCTTCTACATTTTCTTTTTGATCATAAACTACTTTTATTGTAGATTCTTTATATACACTCCTTCTCGAATAGGAAGGTATTCCTATTCCTTCTTTTCTTTCAGGTTTAGTTGGATCCGCACTAGAATCAGATTCATCGTCGGTAATGTTTGAAGCATCATAGATATTTTCTGCGTGCGCTGAGGGTGTTTGTTTTATTTTCTCATGTGTCTCATTGAGAGTTAGAGCCATTTCGTCGCCACTGTTCCAAGACTCGTCATCAGTTATGTCGAAGTGTTCACTGTTCTTCTGATGAATGCTGTGTTTCCTGTTTTCAGAGTGAGCAGAGTCATTGTTTAACCTACTAGAAAAGCTTTCGAATTCTTCTTCATTGCTGGCGTCTTCTTGGACAAAATCTTTTGCTTGACTGACATCCATCTGTTCACACTCAGTTTCCAAGATTCTATTCTTTAAGATGTCTCCATTGTTGTATTTAGTTTGTCTATCTTCCCTTAATTTATCGCTGCTTCCCTTTTCACTGTTATTGAATTGGAGACAATTGGACTTGGGTATAACTGGAGATATACTTTGTGCGCACGAGAACAATTCAGAATTTTCTTCGACGTTGTCCACATTCACTTTTTTTTTCTCGAGTCTAGGATCTTTTGTGAAAGGAGTAGAGGAAGTAAGGCAACTAGGATCGGCATTGGAAGTGTTCCATGAATACTCTTGATTAATCTTCCTCGATGTTTTTGGAGGAACAATCGTTTCAAAGCTACTATCCGGAGAAAGTACCGCTGAAGATTGGCAGGAAATAGAAAGCATCGAAGTGACCTTTCCTAAATTTTGCGGTATAGGCTTCGAAGGAACTCTGGAGCAGTTTTCTAATGTGCTGGGTGAATCCACCGGGGGATAATTTGTAGAACTCTTAGACGTTGAACACTTAACTACAGGGTTCTGTAATGACTCTGTGGATGTCTGCAAATAAGTTCTCCTAAGACTGGGTCTAGGACGGGCAGTGTATATATTTTTACAGGTGTAACTACTATCAGACAAGACTGTGCTCTCCATGAGGGATTTGTCGCTCATTGTAGAACTGAAAAATGCTTCTTCACAGCCCTCGGACAGACTAAGCTTAAAACTATCCTCTCCATTACAGGAATTGTTCTTTTTCTGAATATTGAACCGTATCTGCCTGTTGATCTTTTTTTCTCTGTCAGACACTGGACTGTCTGTGGCTTCCCTCTGCAAGGTGCCACTAGCAGTGGGAGACACCGAGCTCCTCATGAGCTGCCTGATCTTTAAAATAGACTGAGGGGTCTCAATGGGAGTGCCTCTGTTACTGGTTACTTTCCGTTTCACTAAAGGAGTGCTGAATACAGCGTTTAGGGCTGTTTCGCCATCGTCGAGAAACTTTCTACGCTTCACCCTGTCAGGAGTTCTCATTCCACTGTCTTCTTCAGGCTGTACTTCGTCTAAAGTACGCTTCCTACTTGTCTGCAAGACTTTTGGAGACGTTATACAGTTTATGTTGATTTTATCATCGTTCAGCTTCAAGGTGGTACAAGGGGCAGTGATGAAAGGGATCACAGACTTCTCTCCTCTTAGAAAAGTCTCTCTTGCTTTCTTGATAACAGTTTCGTAAAGGCTCGTTGCGCGTTGGGAGCTCCTGTTATAAGTCATAGGTCTGGGATACCTTGGCTCCAAGCCTGTATCCCAGTTTGTTTTGTCCATGTTGACAGAGAACCTCTTCATCACATCTGGTAGGGTTACATTGTAAGCGTTCAGCATGTCTGCGTGAGTATACTTAGAGGCAACAGACATCGAACCACTGTTGGCCTCCATGTAACGGCAACGCTGCAAGTAGTACAGCAATCGCATATTTTCGGATTTGGACTCTTCCAGGAACTTGATGAACATCTCTTCCTCCTCTGAAGTCAGAGCCAGGTGCAGGATGTCGCCCAGTTTGTCGTAGGTTTTACAGGCTTGAAAGAAGCACATGAGTAGCTGGGCATAGTGAGATTGCGGTTTATGCTGGAAGGCTGATTGGACCAATCCATGCTCTACCGATAGGCCAATTAAAGTGCTTTGGTCCCGAACGGAGGATAAGGGAGGCTTCCTTATACGCAAGTACATTAACGCTAATTTGTGTTGGCCATTCTTCACCAAGGTCCTCAACACTAGGTTGTGGTGCCAATCCTTGACGTCAGAGTCACAGATTAATGGGCCAGTCATCATATCCAGGAATCCATGATAATCATCATGATCGAGAAGCCAGAATGCTTGCGTGAGTTTTATAAGGCTGGGGCTCATCTTGAACGACGAGGGGTACTTGATCAGCTGGTCCACACCAGGATAAGATCCTTGCAATAACATCGCTAAATCCATCAGAAGATAAATGGTGATTTGATGCTTGAATTCGATTTCATTGGACTCTGTTTGATTACAGTCGGTCAAGTAACTCCTCAGCAATGACTGTAACGACGGAGGTGGGTAATGCCCGTTGTTGGACGCGTCCCCAGCCTCTCTTTCCCACTGCAAGTTCAAGACAGGACATTCTCGTGTTATCAACTCATCTATGAAAAGAACCTCGTCGTTTTCACCGCTCTGTTTATCGTTAACGGACTCTCGCTTCTCCTTGTACAAGGAAAGCAGTTTCTCGTAAGGATAGGGAATCTTCAGTGCAAAGGAGAGGGGTATAGGATCCTCCAGGTCCTGCGATTCAGGCAGTAAACCTACATCATAGAACCATAGAAGCACTTGAAAGTACATGGACACCCTTTTAAGCGCTCTCCGCTGTTTTGTTAGGTTCCCCGTTTCAAAAGGTAACTTTGCCACTACGTTTGACAAACATTCCAGCTGTTGGAAGCAGAATCGAAGGGTTTTCACTTCAGATTCTCCTATGTTGTTGCCCGACTGGTCGAACAGAGGTATGCATAAGTTATCCGCAATCATTTTTATGGAAGAGGCGCGTTGTATGCCCCATTTCAAGAAGATTGGGTACATGTATGCCACGCTACCGTCTGACCATTCCTTTGCACATCTAATCAAAAAGGTGGTCCAACGCTGTTCTAAGCAGAGCGACAGCAGCATGTCTCTTTGGACGTTAAGATCACTCGTGAAAGAAACGTCTGAGCTGAAGGGTACCAGGCCAACCGAAAGACACTTGTGGAACATCTCGGAAGGCTGGGTAAACACCAGTGGTCCTGCCAGCGCTATCTCGCGTAGCAGCTCAGCTTGGATACCCCGATACAGCCAGAATGTCAGTTTGGATAAGCTCAGTTCTATCCATTCAAGGGACAATGAATTTGGGTAAAAAAGTTCCTCTGATGAGCTTAAACTGTTGTTTGGGAATTCCTGCAGGCTACGGGGAACATAAGCGCAGCTGATTATTTCGCTGCTAGCAACAGTGGAAGGGCGTAATCTCGTGTTATAACTAGCTAATATACTATTAGGGTTTTTGCATTCGCTGATGTTTTGAGGCATCTGCTCTTTGTACCACTGATTCAAGTCGAAGAGCACGGCTCGATCAGTAGTAGAGACTAGTAGCAAGCTGTCCTCTCCTCGTTTGAACTCTAATTCAGTTTGATCTGGATTTGTTCCTCTTTCTATGGTGGATAGACTAACAACTCTGTCGTTTGTGTCCAGTTCAAACTCAAATTTGAGGCTGGGTTCGGCTTCCAAGTTGAAGTAAAGATTTGTGCCTCTGTCGCAGTATTTGCGTTCGAACAATAAGGCAAACATTCTTAATAGAGGCGGTACTTTGAACGAATCGTCTTGAAAAACAACCCACAAGTAATAAAAAGGTCGAGGATCATCGGTTGGTTCCAACAGTGCCAAATGCGTTACTATCATGGTTTCATTGATAGGCAGACTGATCCATCCCACGGAACCATCGTTTTGCCATATAATTACTCTACCCAAACATCCAGATATCAAGCAGCCAATCTTCGTAGAACTGACTATGGTATTCGTTAACTTTTCATCTAGGAAAACAGATGATTCAAATTCTTCTCTATTAAATCCAATATGCTTCTCTATACCTATAAATATAAGATTTTAATTATACATAAATTGTGTCTTCTTGATCTGACCAAAATACAACCTAACTAACCCAGAGCTAATTCTGAGATTAGGTTTAGGTCTAGATAATATGTAAAAACAAGTTTTCTTACGTTGATTCAACAAGTTGCAAGCCATATGTTTACTTTTATTTGACCGATGCCGGTTAAAGGAATCCTTAGTTGTTAGAAATTCTATTTCAGCTGGGGAAGCCTCATCCATTACAATCGATAGATCGGATACTTCCCAGACAGATCTCTGAAGATCTACCATCAGATGATTAAGATTGCGTAGTACTACACAAGCTATGCCATCCATCTGCATGAGTATGTCGTCAGGTCTCTTATCATTGAATTCTTCCCACTCTGCACCCCCAGACACAATACAAATTTGTTCTACACCAGCTGGCATCTATGCAAGCATACAAATAATTTCAGATAATTCATAAAATTATTGGTAGATGGGTTTATATACATAATACAAATAACATTTCACAAATACTCACTTTTATAGCTCTCAAGACACGAGAAGTAGTACAATCAAAGATGCAGAGCAAACCCACAGAATCTTTAATTCTAGTGGCTTCATTATCTAAGCCAACAAGAAGCAATGGTAGCTCCCCAGATTTTGCAGGAAACTGACACACGCAAGTGATCTTTCCTTGAAAGGTCCACGAACTAGTACTTTCTCCAGTTTTAACATTGAAAACTATTATATGACAACCATAACTCAGCCAAGCATATGTAACATCATTCAAGAACCCACCGCAAAGGTTACTGTATAATTGCAAACTGTTTGATAATCCACCATTATCTCCTTCTGAACTATTAAGGTGGTTCAATATGGAATGTTGAATGTCTACAATGCTGCGAACCTGAGTAAAAATAAAATTGCTGTTATATTGGGATTCTAAGGAGTTTCAGAATAAATGAATATCATACACTAAAGAATTTACTGCAGCATGGTAATCATGTGGAGACCTTGAGACTATAGAGTGAAAGAAAAGAGAAATTATAGGAGAAAAATTACCTCGCAGTTAACCTCTTCCAACTCCTTCATATTTTGGGCGTAGTATTAAAGAAGAAGAAATTCGAAAAAATCATTTATAAATTCTTTTGTCGAGATAATTATAAAGGTTATGTTACCGCCAAATTTCAATGATCTCGTCACGTTTGCGCAAAAAGATTTATGGCGAATCTCTATGGCATATGTTTGCAATATCATTCGACAAAGTATTTGAAACACAGAGTAATTTGGAAATACATGAAAAGTGTTGGTATTGTTTTAAATTCGTTTCGCTACTCGTGAATACATTTTAAAACCGTAACTATACAACTGCGAAGTACGTTAAGAAATACTGCCAATCATACGTGCTGCCAACTGTGTTTAAGGGTGCGCAGGAGACAAACTGGCGCCACCAACGGAAAGTAGGTGAACTACTAGATAGTTTTTCCCGTTTTTCAGGCACAATAATGAAAAAAACATATCATAATTATGCATTTCGTAATCAGGAGAAGTAAATCTATCGTCTCGTCAAGCGTTTTTTGGAAAAAATTGAAAAAAAAAATTTCTTGTCCTTGAACGTATTTTTAGCAAGTTTCAAAAGCGAAATTGCAAAATGTGTAACTGTCCCCCGCAACGGTATTTTATAAGGAACAGTTTAACAAAAAAAATCAGCCGGAAAGGTCGCTTCCTCGCCTCATAAAATTACAATAACTGTTTGGAAAATTGCAAACGTTTGACATCATTCTTTCTCCGCAACTGTCGTTGAAGTCAACTCGGAGTTTTGCTGGGTCTCCTGCGCACCCTTGTTAAAAAGCATAGACTTGGAGCAATAGTCTTAGAGCTCCTTTGAATAGTTTAAAATGTTTTCACTGAAACGAATAGCCATCTAACGGTAAATAGCATGAACTAGTTAATGTAATCTTATGGTTGTATAGAAACAATCTCTGAGACATTGCGCCCTCTATTTCACTAGGCCGAATTCTATAGTGACCACTTTTTTGACTTGTACCGTTGTACCTGGTTGTACCGGCGTTAAAATTTAAAACGAATCACTTAACCTAAATTTCATGCGGTTTCGTGGGACGGTCAAGTTGTACTTAAATTATAAAATTTAAATACTCTTTATAAAACTCTCTGAAAGCAATGGAAGACGATATACAGAGAATGGAATACACCCTAGAAGATGCTTTTGAAACGTTAAAAGATGCAAAGACGGAACGAGTACGAGAAATAGAAGATTTGATAGATGCATTGTCAATGAATGATTTGACAGCTTATAAGGAGGACATTGATTCGGAAAATATAAGGATTAATCAACACAAATATTGTCAACATTTATTGAATCAGGTTCTTAAGGAGAGACCTAAAGATTACCCTGTTTTAAAAACATCCGATTTACACGTTGAAGTTTTGAAAGAACTGGAGGAGGAAGTTCAGACAACCCAAAAGCTTCTCGAAAGCTTGCGAGAAAACTTATCGTACATTAACGATGATATATCTTAGTAAGTAAAAGGGAAAGGGAGTATGTACTATGAAAACACTGTAACAGAGGATTATCTAAAATCCATCAGTTTTGTTGCAGTTTGGAAAACAAAAAGATAGGTCTGAAGAAAATGAAACAGACTTCTTTAGAGCACACCAAAATGGTGAATAGTACAATGTACATTAAAGAATACGCCTTCCTAAAACGGCTATTTCAAACTGTAAAGACGGATTTGGTATGTTAAGAAAAATATGATAACAGTATTTTATTTAAATTTTATTTTATAAGCTGCATTTAAATTTCTAGCGTGACGTGGTAAACGTACTTTTTCCTGAAAACGAGGACCTGATAGAATTTCTAGCAGTAAATATTAGATGTATTCTAAAATTATGAGAAATTGCTTAGAAAAAAATAAAAATAAATTTAACAATTTTCAGGCTCTGACAACATCGTACATAAAAGGTGGAGATGATGCATACATAGATGTTACACAGCAAGTTTTGGATTTTACAACCTTTTTAATTGAAGCTGACATCATTGTGTATCATAGGAACGATAAAAGTAAAGTTAAATTAATAGATATGTTATGAGAAATAATATTTTTCTAATAAGACTTCAAGGTATAATGACTTACAATTTAATTGTATAAATTTAAGAAGTATAAAAGAGATCCTATATAGTATTTAATTTTAATACTACACAGTGTGTAAATATAGAGAATTAAAGACCTCTTTCAAAATACACTTACAAACAATACTTTGGCTCATTGATATTTCACCACATGAAGGGTGCTCTTTCTCTCAGTACTCTAACACCAATGCGCTCCCATTCTTGTTGGCCAATCCACAATTCTTGAGCAGATTCCAGGCAACTCAAGATAGCAGCACCTTTCCATGCTGTCATACCAGGGTCCATTTCTTTAGGCTGTGTTATGATATCAAGTTGTTCTGCAATGATATAGAAAATGAAAGAGTTGCCCTAGACATTTTTTGAAAACTCTAAATCAACGGATGAGTGAATGTACCAGCTCTGTACATGTAGGGAATTTGAAGAGAGATCCGATTATGTAGCCACATGCCGATGCCTTGAAATTTCATACCCGATCCCACGACAAGTACACAGCTGTACATCTTTCTTTTCAGATCTTCTGTAGCTGTAAAATATCAGTATATTGTAGTAGATAAAATAAACACTTTGTTATAATAATCCATTAAATACACACGGCAGCGATCAATGCTTTGCAATACGGCATGATCCAGGCCTAATAGCTGCTGGGGGCCAACTATAAAATCACGCGGAGCGTCCAAATCTCTATTCGACAAGGCAATCGGTGCTGAATCCACAGCATCTACCACCACTTCTTCTTCTCCTCCTACCGTTGGAACAGTTGCTTCCTCTTGCATTTCACACGTTTGCTCCAAATTTTCTTTTATGCCCCTTCTCTGAAGCAACAAGTTTAACGGTTGCTCGAGTCAAAATAAATGAACACGTCCTACTTACGCTTGTTTCCCTCAAGTAATTTTCATCGTGTGGATCTTCGGGATCTCCCATTGATCTTTTTTGTATGTGTACGCTATGCATTCCACTAACTTTGAATAATTCCGGTTGAAACAAACTAAGTGGAGCTACCAAACATTCATCTCCAACCTGAAAAAGGTATTTGTTACAAGTATGAATCAATCAAAGAATTTGTAAATTACGTCGAATAAAATCTTATATATAAATTTGAATACTTGAAGAGTATATTTTTCTGTTTGTTGTTTGGGTTTCCTAACCACGAATGTCTTCTCCTGGGAGCCACATATATTTAAATCAACATGACAAAAATCTTTTTTGAGTTGATTTAAAAGCAATGCATCTAATTTATTCGAAGGATCGCACGTTTTGTATGGAAAAGCACACTTCTGAAGCAACCAGAAAAATGTCTGAGTGATATCCCCTCCTCCATAATCCATACGCACTCTTGTATTCCTGTGAGAAATTCCATCTTCTACACAGGACACTGAAGTTTTTTGATCTCCAACATCAACGACGCATGCATAGCCTAATCCTGCACCAAATGTAGCTGCTACATGATCCTTCCAAAAAAGAAGTACGAGAGAAGAAAAATTGTACAATTGACCTACATAGAAACCATAATAACTACTGTATACTAACTTGTAAGAGAAAACATGCTCCAAATCCAATATCACAGAGCATCAGAGTTGTAAATTCCTTCAAGTATTGCCTGTTATAGATGTCTGGTACAATGAGAACAGCTCTGTAATGTTTCAAATCTCTTAATGGAATGTTCATTTTCTCTGTAAGAACATATTCCCAAATTGTTTTCAAGTCAGCCATGATGGCTCGTAGACTACCACCAGGCCCTGAATGTACATTAAGTTCCCCTCTCCTATATGGAAAGTGAATATTAAAATTATCATCTGGATTTAAAGACAATACATCATCTCCAACCACTATGTCTTTGTTTGTTTTTATCCATTCGACGCTACATGGAGAGGATATTTCTGGATTTGATCTGCGATTAAAGGCAGCTATCTGCTGTGGAGGTGTGGCATATCTTCTTCTTCCATCAGATTGAAGACAAGATTGCAAAGTATGGGATACCTGGAGGCGTGATTCTTCCATTGCTTGTGTTAACTCTTTTGTCTACTAAAAACAATAAAGAATAAGAGACCTTTGTAAAAGTATTTGTGGATCAACTTACTCGTGGAATAGCTGGTGGTAATAAACTATCTTTGTATTCAAATCCTTCTGGCAAACGTCTTCTCGCAACAGCATTTAATATAGTACAAGGATTCAGGTCTGATGCTCGACCCATTCTAAGGTACATAGAGCCAGGATGAATTATAACAATAGTTTGAGCTTGGATTTGCTAAAATTAAAAAAAAATTTGCAGGATATTAGTGAGCTCTACCTGCATAAACAACTTTATCGAACTATTTAAAATAGTACCTCCGCGCAAGATTCCTGGAAAACCGGCATGATTAAATATTATGTTTTTTCCAGTTATGTTATGGATTGAAAGGTAATGTGTCTGTTTCATTGATCAGGTTCTTGATTTATCTTGTCGTTTGGTCAATGTTATTTTATTGTCTACAACAAAATAAAATTTGAAAAATCCTTTACGTATTATGAAGTTTTAGGTTAACCTATCTGTCACAGAAAACTACATATAGCCATCAAGGCTATAATTTTATCACGGTTGTTGCCGCTAGTAAGCGCCACTGACACGTTCGCTCAAATATTCTTTTCTTTTTTTATAAATACACAACTAATACGATTCTTCGATTTGCAACACTACGATATATTATTTTAGTATCTAATTTAAACATTATTATTATTAATGCAACAATTAGCATCAACCCTTTAGGTAGTGGCGCCATCTAATCACAACATTGGCAACTATTTTCACTGCAAACTTAGGCGTTCTTCCACCGATGGTACCACTAGTGCTAAAATTGTGGTGGACGCACTCTTCATCGTCAAGATTTATGAAGACCGTCGATAAGAAGATTTATGAAGACCGTCGATAAAGAAGAACTACCTGTTAACTCGATGTTATTCATTTGATTATCTTTTGTGAAACATAATTTAATTTTGTTTGTCTTTCAAATATTTTAACACACGTTCTGTCAATCCATTAAGCAAGAGAGATCATTTAAAATAAATATTAGAAATTTTTATTCAATCAAAACTTTTATTTAGTCTACATTAAAATATAATATGGGTAAACCTTCCCCATAAAGTTCGCTCACTGAGCGGCTTAGTGAGCGGTGACCTTTTTGGATGCACTATTGTGTGTAACATGCGTGTATAACTTGTCAGCACGTGCATGATAACGTGAATTTGTAATGGAAGAAAGAGAAAGATCTTAAAAAAAGAAAGTGTATTAAACATAGAAATTGAGAAAAGTTCGTTAAATCGTATTATTCCAAGATGAGCACAATTCTGGAGAAAATTGCTTCGATCGAAGCCGAGGTAACCTCACTTCCGTCTCGATCTATCAATTTACTTCGTATTTAATTTTATAAGTTTTCTGTCTCAAGTTATGTTTTCTAACAGATGGCTCGTACCCAAAAAAATAAAGCCACGTCTGGGCATTTAGGTTTACTGAAAGCAAAATTAGCTAAACTGAGAAGAGAGCTCATAACTCCCAAAGGCGGCGGAGGAGGCGGGGAGCAAGGTTTCGAAGTGGCCAAAACTGGAGATGCTAGAATAGGTTTTGTTGGTGTGTATCAAGTTCAACTTCTACCCTTTGCAACCAAGTAAAGCAATTTTCTAATTTTGTTTGCACAATCATTATAGGTTTCCCATCTGTTGGTAAATCTACGCTACTGAGTACTCTCGCGGGTGTGTATTCCGAAGTCGCAGCATACGAATTCACAACTCTTACAACCGTCCCGGGTTGTATAAAGTACAAAGGCGCAAAAATACAGGTTTCTATGCTTGTTTCTATGCTTTTGCATTCCTTGTTTAAATATTATTTATCTTCTTTAGTTATTGGATCTGCCTGGTATTATCGAAGGTGCCAAAGATGGCAAAGGACGTGGAAGACAAGTTATAGCGGTTGCTAGAACCTGTAGTTTAATATTCATTGTTTTGGATGTACTGAAACCACTTGGACACAAAAGGTTGATCGAACACGAATTGGAAGGCTTTGGTCTACGATTGAATAAACAGCCACCAAACATAACCTTCAGGAAGAAGGACAAAGGTGGCATCAACTTTCAGACAACGGTAATTATAGAAAATAAAAAAGACTGTTTGCAATTTGATTCATCATATTGATACTTTACTTTTTAGTGTCTACAATCAGAACTTGATATAGACAATGTGAAAACTATTCTGTCAGAGTACAGAATTCACAATGCTGATATTACTTTGCGTTATGATGCTACGTCTGATGATCTGATAGATGTCATTGAGGGAAACCGTGTTTATGTACCTTGTATTTATTTGCTCAACAAAATAGGTAGTGTGATCTGATGCTTTAATTTAAACCAGTATTTTTCACCTAATCGACAAAGTTGATTAGAAACATGGGCTGTGTCTAATTTCAGATCAGATCAGTATCGAAGAACTAGATGTCATTTATAAAATACCTCATTGCGTGCCTATTTCTGCTCATCATAAGTGGAACTTTGATGACCTGCTCGAAAAAATGTGGGACTACTTACAACTGGTGCGCATGTGAGTTTTCTGATTTTTAATTTCTCTAAAAATTATCAATTTACTTACCTCACTTTACTATTTTCTCAGCTATACCAAACCTAAAGGACAGCTTCCTGATTATAATTCTCCTGTAGTATTGAATAGGGAGAAGCGAACCGTCGAAGATTTTTGTAACAAACTTCACCGATCGATCGCAAAAGAATTTAAATAGTGAGTTTATTCGACACGTTTATGCTTGAAAAGAATCGATAATTGCAATTTTTTTTCTTTTCTGTTATTTTTAGTGCTCTTGTGTGGGGGTCATCGGTGAAACATCAACCACAGAAAGTTGGAAAAGATCACGTTTTATGCGATGAAGATGTTGTACAAATTGTGAAAAAAGTATAATTTCAGTTCTACATGCAATCCAAGTAGAACCGATTCATTCAAATGTACTTTTATAAGTGGTTTTGTCTTTTACACTTGAATCGAAGCTTTTAAATTGATTTTTTCCTTTGCTTCTTGCGAGCCTATATAATAAAAAATAAAATACGCCCAAAACTCAAGACGCGTGCGCGCGCACACACAGACACACACACAGATCAGAGAATATTTTTAGGAATGGTTGAAAATTAGTTTTTTATGGAATAAATGTATATTACTAATTATTTCTTAAACGCAAGTTAGCTGGCCGACAAAAGCGATACAAATAAAATAAAACACATAACCGATAAACGTAATTAATTCCTACTCATAAACATTTTAAAATATATTCTCTCCGTTGCTGGTCCACCAACTTTTCCAAATGTTGGCACTTTGATTTAACGTCGTCCAGTTGTTTGGTGAGATTTTTTATCGTCAGGACTTTTTGAGTCATTATCAGTTTAATTCTGAAACGTAGAAAACTCATGAATTAAACTAGAAAACACCCTGTTTAATAAATTGTCTATTGACAAATGGAACCTGCTGTGCAGTTGAGCCATGGAAGCGTCTCTATTTGCATTATTTCGAGATATTTCTTGGTAAAGCGAAGCAATCTTTTCCTCCAATTCCCTTTTTTCTACTTCAATTTCCTGCCTAGCTAATTTTTTAGCATTTTCCTTTTCCATAGTTGATCGTTTAACCGCCTGAAAACGTTATGTTATCGCAAATGATTGAATCTTTGGGAATCGTACCGCATACCTCGTTTATGTTCTTCCAATCAGACCGATACTCTTGTAATTTTTTTTCCACCATCTGTAATTGAACTTCACTTTGACTAAGTTTATTTTCTGTCTGTGCTAATTTATTTTTATAAAGTTTTTCATTGTCAATCGCGGTTTGCAAGTCCATTTCGAACTTTTCCCTCAATAATCTGGAATAGTACATGACTATATGTATATCTAGAAACCTCAAACACGGAGTTTAAATTTACACAAAAAGTTTTTTTAACGAACTGCTAAAGTTACCTAAATTTATTATCAAAATTTCGCTGAAGGGTTAACTTCGTGTCTCGGCAATCTTTTTCAAGGCGTTCAATGGCTAATTCGATTTGTCGGTCCCTTTCCTTGTAGCATTTGTCTATTATATCGCTCTCGGTGTTTTGAAGCTTTAGATTTTGCTGTCTCTTGTAGTCTGCAAGCCAAGCCTCCCATTCCGCCTTCAGTGACTGCTGAAGAGCTTTCTTTTCATTTGTATGCTGTTGTCTCAGAGCTTCTATTTCTTGCTAAAAATAAATACTTTATGTAGATTAGTTCACTGAAAATATTGCTAGTTGGCATCTTCAATCCTAAAGGGTTTTATTATACAAAATTCGGAGTTTCTTATAAGAAAGAATATCTAGGCTAAAAATTTGGAATTTCATTTTTACCTGACATTGCAGTTGAATTCTTTGTAACGCAGCTTCTCTTTCAGCGTCATGTTTATCTTGTTTCTTGCTAAATCTTTCCCTGTCACGTTGCAGTTCTTCCGCGAATTTCGCTTCTTGCGCTTTAAATTGTCTTTCTTGCTCCTCCAACTTCTCCTTGTATCTAACAGAACAGAAAGGACACTTTGAATTGTAGACGCCATTTGAAACATTTAGAGTAACGCGAATCGTGGTATCGTACCTGGCCCACAAAATATTCTTCTCGTTGGTTAACATCCTTTCATGGCTATCCGTGAGTTCTAATCGAAGTTGTTCCAACTGTTGATTAGATCTCCTTATTATTCTCAATTCTGCATCTTGGAGCTCCTTCATGTGCGCGTTTCTTAGCCCTAGCATCTCTTCGGCATGCTGCTCCATCATGTTTCGCAACTCAGGCTCCAAACCCTTCACAGTCATCTCCTGGAAGTGTTACCGCAGCGTTAGCATTCGTCGTTGCACTTATTCTTGAAATCGCACCTTCAGAACTCATATATATTTCTTCTCGGTACAAAGAATACCTTGATCTTTGTGGTCCTAGATTCTATCCACCGCTCCCTTTTGATCCTTTCTGCTGCTGCATAGTGTTCCTTTGCCCTTTGGAGTTCCACGCAGTGTCTGTCAGCAGCGCATTTCAGATCTCTCTGTATCTTAATCTCCATCTCGTTGACTCTCTCGATCAATGAGTTACACTTTTCTGTCAGATCAGTTTTCTCAGAGATGAGTTGCTCGATAAACTTTTGATGCCTCTTCACGATTGCATTGTATTTCTCTTTCTGTGCCAGTAGCTTGGAAGCGTTACTTTTACTCTGAGCATCCAACTTCTCGCAGACAAGCTTTCTTTCGGACTTGAGCTGATCCTTTAGAATCGTTATAGTGGCATTTCTCTCCTCCAGTTGTAATCGCGCCATGGCTAAGTCTTCTTCGAACACTCGAGGGATACGGTTTGTAACCTCGGTTGCAACAATGCTAAACCAACAAGATTGAGACAGTTGAATAGATAGTTACTTTTGAGTAAGAGTCTGTTTCAAGTGACTCACCCTGTATAAGGCCCCAACTATTAGCGAATTCTCACCTGTCGTAATTAACGCAAGCCAAACGTTTCGAACTGAATATCTCTTGAAGAATTACTGCGTCCACCTCAGGTACGTTCACCTTTGTTGAATCCAGAGAACCTGAAACATTGAAAATCCTCAGAAGAATCCTGGTTGATTAAATTCTAACGTCGAGATGGGTAGTGTAATACATGTATACGCGCGTGAGAAAAGTGTCATGTAGAGGTACATTGTGTGAACAGAGTCAATGATATTCTTCTCGTATGCTTATGTTAAATGTTAGTATACCATCTTCGAGTTTCGTTAAAAAGGACATTATGTCATCGTAAGTAGACTCGTTCGTTTCACGTTTTTCTTTGGAGTTGTCTTTCTCTGGTTCGAGCTGCAAGAAAAAACCCTATTCAATTCCGCATTTAGATTAAACTAACAATAAGATCATTCTACAAGCAATTCAAACCTGGAGATTAATCTCTGGCATCTCGCTACCAATGTTTTCCACGTTGCTCGCAATGTTGTCCTCCAAGTGCTCCAAGTTGCTAATCATATCGCAGAGCTGCTCAAACGAGCACGTCGTCGATTCGATGATGTTTTGGTTGTAGTCTTCTTTCTCCATTTTCATAGCTGGGTTTGAATTATCCTTTTCTTTCTCATAAGAAACATTTTCCATGGCAAGTTCACTTTGCTTTAGATTAACGTCTTTGGATCGAAAAAATTTCTTGACCGGTGGCTTTCCATGAAGTTTTTTATGGCTAATGTTGATCATACCTGCTTGATACGGTGTTTATCGGTGCTTTTATAGTCGCCCAGACAACACCAACACCAACGCCGACGATTGCTAAACAGCTGCCCACCTGTTTTCATGATCACATTATGAATCATAACACGCCAAATCGATTTAGCCTACACTCATTTGTTTATCGTTTGTTTATCGGTTATTTACAAATAATTCATCAACTTTTGCATACTGAAATTAAAGCTTAGGCTTCTAGGAATCTTCTCCTCTAAGTGGATTGAACTATTTAAATAGTGTACAACGATTCAGTCCACTTATAGGGGAAGATTCCTAGAAGCCTAAACTTTAATTTGAGTATGCAAAAGTTCATGATTTTTTAGTAAATAATCGATAAACAATCGTTGAACAAATGAGTGTACTCTGCGCATGCGCACTGCTATTTCCAGCGTCGGTGCTCTCTATCCTTTTCGCACGGTATATCTTTTTCTTTCGCACAGTTTCGAGCGTAGACCTCCGCTAGCGTTCTGTTATCCTATTACTCAGCCGGAGCTTCACTGATCCAACCGCTAGATGGCGCCACTAATCCTTGAAATTGTGCGAAAGAGAAAGATACATCGATGCTGGAAACGGCAGTGCGCATGCGCAGAGTACACTCGTGTATTAATCGATTGTTTATCGATTATTTACTAAAAAATCATGAACTTTTGCATACTCAAATTAAACCTTAGGCTTCTAGGAATCTTCCCCTATAACTGGACGGAATCCTTGTACACTATTTAAATAGTTGTAAACAATTTAAGACAACCGTACTATCTGACATAGTTTAATTTCAATCGAGATCGTGTCAACGCCGGTTTTTTAATGTTGCTAATGATCTATACTAACTTTCACGAGTACCAAGGTCCATTATTTATATGCATAAAGTTAATAAACAATAGAATAAAGTGAATATTTCTGACAAAGTAACGTGTAGTTAAAAGTGAAATCCTCGATGACCGATTGCTAATAAAAGAAAATAAAAAAAAAGAAAAACGTTTTAAATATTTTATAAGTGGTACCTATCACATACATTTGATGAAAATCGACGTGTGACAATTGGATATGTTCCCTTGCGAGGTCGGTCAAACGATAAGGTGTAAACGACAACAGAAAGTAAGTTATCGACCGAGTGAGGGGTAAGCTGCCAGGTTACCAAGGGGTTGGATTTACGAAGGGGTTGCAGGCAGCACTGTGAGGAGCAAACCATGGGACTGGGCGACCGAGAAGCCGGGAACGGGAAGGTGATAGGGGATGCGAGGAGGCAGTGGTCGTCAGTCGGAAGAGAGAGGCGTGGGGCGAGGTTGTTGCGGGTGAACTCGTGGGGAGAAGGAGAGGCCGAGGGCGAGGGTGAGGCGAGGGTGTCTGTACGTACACCGAGAGAGAATCGATCTAAAACTAGGAGTCGCCGCAGTAACCGCTGGGAGGAAGCCACTGTTACAATTTGCCCCCATATGCGCTAGTGAAATCTTAGATCGGGTAATTGTACGGCGAGGGCAGCTGGAATGAGGTGTTCCCGCGAGGAGGTGGTCGCTCGCGTACGACCCGCGCGTTTACACGAGCCTCGCCAATGCTGATAGCACCTGGGATTACACGAAGAGTGCTGGGAAGATTCGGGGAACCGGACAAGAAGAGGAGAGACAGGGAGATTGTTGGGACATCGGTGAGAAGAGGATAAGGGTACACGGTGTCGCATCGGAAGGTGTTTGTGCATGGGACGGGCAGAGGATCGCCGATAGGAGCCAAAAGGGAAGAAACGGGAGGAGGAAGAGGCGCACCGTGAAAAGAGAGGGAAGCACGGGAACGGGTGCAGGGGAAGGGACACGGGAATACCGAGAGCGCGAGCAAGGGTGGGCGGATAGTAGTGCACGAGAGCATCCGTGATAATGCGACGTGCGGCTTCTTTGCTCGTTCCTTTTGAATAAGTGCTCGCTGGGACGGTCCCTTACCTGCAGGGATATGACGTAATGGCAAGAGAGGTACGAATTGTCTTTGCTTATTTCCCCCGTTTAGTCTCTCCAACGTCTACCCATCCGCAGACCCTGGACTCCTACCACCCAACCGAGCTGTTTGCTATTCGTTGTTGCTCCTTTACACCTGACACAGACACCTCTGCGAACACGGTTGATCCGCGAGTGCATCATCCTCGGGCATCGACCTGTTTAATCCTCGGTCGGTCCATCGACTGGGGCAACCCTTCGAACAGATAGGGACCTGCCTTCTTCGTGTTACCGTCCTCCCAGCAGTGGTTTTTGACCTAGGCTGTGTGACCTAGACTCGAGGTTCGGCGCAGCTTTTTAGGTTATGCGATGAAAGGACGTGGCCCCGTTCCCCGATCCCCGATCCCCGATCTCCGTATCCCCGATCTCCGTATCCCCGATGTCCAGGTTGCGGCATTGTTTACCAAGTCCTCTCCAAGACGCCGAACCGAATGCGATTCCGCATCGGGGAACCCCAAAGTGTTTTGCGGATCTCCCGGGGTTTCCCCGGAACGTTTCATCAGCAGCATCCGTACGATTCATTCTCTTTTCTTTGTTCCTTGATCGGTTACCCAAGAATGATTGAATCAGGTCAGTGTTTTCGACCATAAGTTGCGCCCGCGTCTGCGCAACCCCTTGCTTTGCGCCTCCCTGTTGAAAACTAGGGACAACCCAAACATAATAATTCCACTCTTTCCCGTTATTTTAACATTATCGCGTCACGGCCGACTGATCCGGAGACCCCCTAACCTCGAAGATCGACCGATCGGTGCTTTCCTTGCTGCCGTCATTTTTCTATCGGAGAGGTAAGAGGATTTCTTCTCAGGTTCGATTTTCCCAAAGTTCCCAAAGACTCGGAGTCTCGACTAAGGAGACACTCGGTGCTATGCTAATGGACTTGGGATAATTGTTTCTTGGTCCTGTATGTCCCACGTCTATAGTTCGGACTAGCATCCGAATTGGACAAGTATAGAACGAGGGTTCAGGTGAATTTTAATACGAAGAAAATATTGAGCAAAAGCAAAGAGGGGAAAAAATGAGCGTTGCAAGGATGTATGGGTATTCGATAATAATTTCTCACTCGAGGTGGCGCGATAGGCTTTGTTTATAGTCTGTTCTACTTGGTTATCACGTATAAAACACGTAGGATAAAATTACTTTCCTGTTGACCCAGCGCAGACACTTCGGTTCGCTTAACATCTAGGCGATAAGCATTTTCCACGGCGGCTCGACGGTTTTACGGTTTCTCTTTACACGCAATTACGTTCCGTTTCAAGCTATCTAAAATATACTCGATGGGCTTCGGTAACTAAGTCTTGGCTTAGAGTTTTTCAGGTTCGATTAGTTCCGAAATCAACTTTTTCGGAAACCCAAGCCCTCGTATTTTCGGCAGTTTCGAGAATGCATACTCTTGGATCTGGTTAGAGCTGGCTTCACTGTTCCAACTTATCTACATCGTTGAGAAACTCTTTTTCCTCGTCTATCAGCGAGGCTTCCGTGCCCTGCGTTCTACGGATTCTAGCACGAGTCCAACGGTTAGATATCTAGTAATATAATTTTCTGCTAATCCCAATTTATTCGACGGAGTGGAATAATGGACTTACCTTAGCCGGAAGATTGAAATTTCATTTATTCGATAAAGTCCAACATTTGATCCCTTTAGATCCAAGTTGGGCCTGAATCACAATCTTCGATAGACCATTCTTCTATCGAAACGTCTTGCAAGTTGCAAATGGTTTCGTACAAGTCTGCGTTAGATCTAAGGGAGTGGTTTTCTCCACGCTAAAAACGAAGAACTCGATCAAGTCCGCAACCCACGGAGTTCTCGTCCTTACCCGAAACAACAAACAAGAAACGACAACCCTTCTCCCATTTTTCCTCCACAAGCGACACCTTGGCAGTGTGTCGTACGCTTTGACCACTCGTTCACTGGCTGCGTCGGACGGTGTCGTCTAATCCTAAATTGTAACAGTTGATTTCTGTGCAGGAGTTACGGAGCAAGAGACCTTTTAAGATATGGGACAGCTGGCGTAACGTAAGAAAGGGACTGGTTGTTAGCAATTTCGAGGAACTGATACACCGGGGTAAGAAACGCGTCCATTGAAACCGCTAGCGAGCTCTCTAAACGCCATGCTGCTAGCTCTGGAAAGTATATGCACACATCAACCACGTGGTTTTCACGGTTTTTCGTCATTTGCCCCCTAACCTAACTATCTGGGAATGAATGGGCAGGTTGTACATAGTTCTGCTTCAAGTGAACTACACCGGGTGAATCGCTTAAACTGACACAAGCTATTTCATCGGAGAAAACATTTTTAAAATAGTTCGTAGACTCCAAGTTCTGCGTCTATACGTTTTTAAATCTATTCTTCCTCGTTCGAGATGTTTAAAGATTAATGGCCTCGTAGAACGAGGTCGCAGCAATCTTCTTTAAAAATAAATGTACATACAAGCATGTAATCGAGTATTAATAAATTATCGCTAGGCGCCAGCTAACGTAAGCTACGATAGATATTCATCGAAAAGATAAATAAAACAAAGTTGGACTCTAAAAAAAAAATATCGTCATCAACCCTTGCAGTAGCAAAGGAACATCTTTAACGAACCTTAAAGGAAACAGTTTGCGACAGTTTACATGGCTCACCCCATATAAACGCGTTCTATACCAATTTAAGAAATTATGTACGATTGGACGGTCGAAAAGAAGGTCCAACAAAAAAGTATATGAATATTTTTTATAGAGGGCATATCGTTTATCCCTAACGTGCTAATTTGAACGAAACTTACGTAGACTGTAAATTTGTAAAAAGTAATTGTAACGTAATAAATATTCATATCTACTCGTGTTATATTATTGTATCGTTAGGCTACTATTAAACGCAAACAAACGTAATGGAAATGTAATGTCTGTGCGACGCTGTTCCTCTCGCAGGCAAGGAGAAGTTGGGCGTGCCACAAAACGAAAATGTCTCTCTAGTGTTGGAGTCGGACGGAACACAAGTCGAGGACGGAGAATACTTCAAGACCCTAGCGAACAATACGATCCTGTTGTTGCTGCGGCATGGTGAACGCTGGTGTCCAACAGGAGTCGACATCATACGCGCCGGTATCTATCCATTGAAAGCACACAGTTAATCAAGGCTAAACTTGACAAATTTACCTATACTTGGTTTCCGTTGCATCGTATTTATGTACATCGTATATTATATTTATTACAAAAACAACCGAGAAAATAGAAAACGAACCAAGGGGAAGATATACTATAATGTAACGCCATGCTTTGTGGGATAAGGGATAAAGCTAGTCTATGAGTTTTCTCAGAGGCGTCGCGTGGTATTTTTATAGCAAACGTTTGCGTTGTCGATTGATTCATCTCGCAACGTGCTCGCCTAGCGTGAAGCGTGAAATTATAGGTCGAAGGTGTTGCGCCTAAGGGCGTAGATCGAGTAGATCGCGTACATCTTGTAAACGATGTAAAATAATACCACGTAGCTCGCTTATAAATCTCTTTTCCTTTTAAAAAGAAAACGTCGTGTCGACTCCGTACAAGAGAATCCGTGTGATATCTAGGAAAAAATATGTCTCGAGCCTGGTATAATCGAGATAACGTTTGCCGATTACAGCGATTTCAGCCATACCGAAAATAGTTTGCGAAACGATCCACGCCCTGGAGCTGCACGATGAAACGCCGTCGTGGAAGATCATGGACAATAAGGGACGAGTCACCGTGGTGCTCCACTGGGATCAGCGTTCGTCCACGTCGTCGCAGGTGCAGCAACAACAGAAGGGTCCGGACGTCCAGAGCTCCAAGTATTCGCCCACAAAGAAAGCCGATCTGAGCGGAGCCCAGCGGCCGTCGTTGGTGATACAGACCAGCCTGGACAAGTTCAACTACAGGGAGAAATCGGGTCACTTGGCGGCGGAGATCGGTCCCAGTCGCTACACCAGCCCCCAAATCACTGTGATAAATCATGACGACATGGTACGATAATCCTGGCTCTTTTCCGTCCCGTTTACGATTCTGTTTCGCTGATTAACACGAGGTTTCCGGGTGTGTAAGTCGGCTCCGATGGCGCCCGACAACGTCCTCGGTTCTATCTAGACGGGAGTAACGCGTCTCGTAGGGCCAGAAAGACGACCCGCAACCGGAAGCCTCGGTGGTGTCTCGCATCTCGCGTTGTAGCCTCTCGAAAGCCATCGTTTAAAATGTCGTCGTGGTAACGACAGCAGCAGCAGTCGCAGCCGCCGCAGCCGCAGCCCCACGGGATCTCCAGCCGCCTGGTCAAGCAGAGCACCAACTCGTTCGACAGCACCACCATCCATATCCATACGCCGGAGTGCTCGAACCACATCCATCAGCCGGTGGTGCGTAACGGGAGTCCTGTAAACGGGGCGGACGGTGGTGCCAGCGGGGAATGCGACTTCCACTGCTGCGCCCTCCACGAGGAGGGACGCAGAATCGCCGTGCACAAATCCGTGGCCACCTCGCCGATCCAGGACGCTCAGCATCAACAGTACCAGCAACAGCAGCAGCAGCAGCAACAGCAACAGCAACAACAACAGCAACAGCATCATCATCAGCATCATCAACAGCAACAGACCCAGACTCAGACCCCGTCTCCTCAGCCGCCGTCCTCGTTGTCGGATGGCACGAGACGGCCCGGTCTGGCCAAGGGTCACGTCAGATTCTGCGATACCGCCGACGAGGAATCCAGCCCGCGGTTGGCTGGAAACTCGACCGGCGGGTTTCACCTTCATCATCATTACAATCATCATCAGGAGCACGATAGCTCCGAGTCGGAGACCGAGAACACGATCATGGAGGACGAGATCGTCACCTCGGAGAAGTTTTTACTGCTCATAGATCAGCTCACCGTAGACCAGAAGCATTTAAGCATCAAGGACATCGGTATCATCCTCGAACGGCTCAGCTCAAAGATTCTCGACGTCGAGCGTCTCGATCGCGAGAGCGAGAGCGAGGAGTGTTACAACTGGACGATCAAGGCGATCATCAGGGGCGACGTGTTGAGAGAGTTGGGGATCATTTACAACGGGAATTTCTATGCGATCTCCGAACATCCCGGCTACAAGGAGGAGTCTGAGGAAAATAACGAGGATAACGAGGAGGAGGAGGAGGAGGATAGACTTTAATATGATGCTGTTTTACTAGATAGATAGTTAGATCGATAGATAGATAGATAGGTAGATAGATAGATAGATAGGTAGATAGATAGATTATACACCTATTAATGATTATTATTAAATATAGTACGTAACGAGCTGTTAGCTGATTGGCGGTGGGGGGCGGGGGGTGGGGGGATTCGAGAATAGCGTTAAAAAAACTTATGGGTGGGGGGGGGGGGAGGTCAAGAGGGCGAGAGGGTGGATATACCGGGAAACTGGTAGACGACTGGCGAAACGTGATTTTTTTCAAAATGTTTTCATAATAAAACAAAAGAACGCGTCACGATAAAAGGATTTAAAAAAAAAAAACAGATCATACGATACCTTATAAACTTAGTTCTAAAGACGGTTGTTGAAATATGTACTTATTAAATAGTATGTATACTTGTAGGAAACGTTTTTGGGATTACGGACGTTCAGTTCGTAACCGTCCACAACACTGCCCTATCTAAAAAACAAAAAATGAAAAAAAAAAGAAAATAAACGACGAGAACGAGAGAGAGAGAGAGAGAAAGAGAGAGAAAGAGAAAGACAGAAAGAGAGCGAGTTCTGGTCTCTCTACAAGCAATTCCGCGAGTCCTCGCGAGGATCGAGCGGAAGAAACTGCCAAAACGTCGTCCCCGAGGAGAACCCGAAGAGACGAAAAAGGAAACCGGACGAAGAGGAGCATTCCCGTGGCACCCATCGTGGATCGCCGACGCGGATTCTTTCATCGTGTTGTAAGAATCCTTGGTCGTCCGAGTCGGGCATTTTTTACTTGTAGCTGTTCTCGTTTTCCTTCGAAACGTTCTCAGCGACGAAGTAAACATTTTCTTTTAACGAATTTCATTGATTTTCGCCCGACTCTCGCCACGCGTCATGCCGTACTGCACTCTAGACTCGGTTAGGGGAATTCGTGCCAAAGCAGGGGAATACCGTTACCCCTTCTGCTTGTTCTGGGTCACGCGCAAGATCTAGGTAGATTCGCGGCGTGGTTGCGCAGGCGCCAAATAAATAGTTACATGGCGCGAATACGCATAAATCATTGCGTCGCTGACCGCGCTACAAGCTTAGAAAATGTCGGACCATTACGTTATAGTATTTTAAGTTTATCATAGTATAATTATTATTTATAAAATACATATTATCGCGTGTCACTACATAATTTATTAAAACGACGTTACGCTCAAATACATATATGTATATTCGGCGTTTTGCCCGAATTGATATTCAAACGAGAGGGAAACGTGTTGGCGGCACACTAGCCGTGTATTCCTCTAATTTGGCACGATTGCTGCAACCGTACATGGGTAAAAACCTCGTCGAACACCCGTTATACGCGTATATACACACGCACGCACGCACGCATGCACGCACGCACGCGCGCGCGAGTTTATACGTACGTACACAGAGATATACGTATGCTTGCACGGTGTACAGACCGCGTAGGATCGTTCAGAATTTACGTTAGCGAACACGCTATACCATAAGTGATATACCGATACATACATAAAGAAACTTTGCAATTTTAATATATTTCTATTGTAAGTATACTTCACACTGCGAATCGAGGACACGATAAAAACTATATATGTATGTTAGCGGTAACAATGTCGTGCAAATGAGAACACACTTTATACATAACGATATTAAATATATATATATATATATATACATACATATATATATAAAATTATAAATTACGCTTCGTACAGGACTCGGTGGTCAGAGATTGTTTGCATCGGAGATGAGGCAAAATTTTATTCGCAGAATGGGTCTGTCGATGGACTCTAACAATTCAATAAAAAATGTAATTAATTGGCCGCATATATCTTCTGTGTACTTTAACTTTAAATCCATGATATCGATAGCACGATGGAATCATGTAAGAGATTATAAATGTGGATGATACGGATTCAAAGCCAAGGTTACAAAGGAATAATTCGATTTTGTCTCTTGAAAAAGTTGCGGCCGAAGAATCTACGTTAAATTGGTTTTATTTTGTTAGTTAAGAACGCGCAGTCCTGGTTGTATTAAAATTTCAGTGAACGACGACCAGTACTCTGCGTGTGCCACGGGGTCCCTGTTTTTCGGCCAGTGACGCTCGTATTCTCACGACATAAAGCGTGAATTATTTCAACGCACGGCTGAATGAGAGCTCAAAGTTGCTTCCCAAGGTTTTATTCGAGGGACAACAGGTGAAAGGTTGTTTATCTTTTATCGTTTACGTCAATTGTTTACTCGAATAAGAATTTTCCTCGTCTCTAGTGCTTCTCTTCGAGAGAAGAGAGAAATAGGAAGGATTGAGTGCACGCGCGTGCGAATGCGTGGCTGGCTGAGCGAATGTTGCGACTTTTTCATTATCTTCTTCTTCCTTTTAAACAATTTAGCGGTACGAAGTGTGTTCGCGAACAGCTTCGACGTTTCCACCGTGATGGAAAACCAGTTTATAGGTTTTCTCGCAATCGTAGTGCCATCTTAACACAAAAAAAACATGAATAAATAACTAAAAGTGATCGAACAGCGGAATAAATAAAAGATGAATGAGTAAAATAAATAAATAAATAAATAAATAATAATAATAATAATAATAATAATAATAATAATAATAACAAATAAAAAATAATAATAAATGATAACAGAGAGAAATAAAAGGATTGTTATAAGTTGTAACTGTTGTTTTTTGGTACATGCAGATACTATATTACCTATGTATATGAGAAAAAGTATGGCCTCTGCCGTTCATTTATGTAGCCTACTCCCAGCATCCATTTTTCGTGCTAGCGAACAGAGCTACCGAAAACGACGTAAATCATTCGGTACAAGATCACTGAAACACAGAAAAGGGGGAATCCCTGAGACAGAGAATAACCTCGCATTAAGATTACCTCTGCGTATCTGCATGAGCTGCTCGAGTCTGAAATGTCTGTGTTCGAGACAGCGCCGAATTGAGATTTTGTAGACCTCTGGCCTACAAATTACTATCTGTACATATATATGGCTTCGTTAATATTCTGTATGCATATTTCCAGTAAACATTGCACTGTATACATATGTACACACACACACACACACACACACACACACACACACACACACACACACA
>NC_071981.1:4721351-4766101 GCF_026283585.1 Hylaeus volcanicus | reverse complement strand
ACACACACACACACACACACACACACACACACACACACACACACACAATATACATATGTATATATACAATATACATGTATATACGTATGCTGTATATGTACCCATGTATATACAGGGTATAGCGAAATTATGTTGACACTTTTAAGGAATGTAAATAAATACTTTTTCCATTCGAGTGTTGATATAGTTATGAGAAAATCTGCATTTATGTATATGTTAATCGAAACGATTCATGGCGTACATAATGATTTTTAATCAAACTAAAGCTACGTTTGGATTCATAATTTTAGCTTGAGTTTGAATGAAATTGAAACAATTTGATATCGTTATTTATATCAATATATTAACACGTACAATGTGTCTTTTTGTCGTCTTGAGGTATATATACATATACATATACATATATACAGCATACTAGTTTAATCTTTCTTTAAATAGCTAATTTCAAGTATTCACTCTTTGATTCGTTATTTGCAAACGATCTTTTCATTAAGTCTTTGAAGGCCCTTCAGCCTTCCTTGGGCTGTAGCCCCTAAACTCCCCGACTTGATTCAACTCTGGTTCCAAAGGCCGGGTAAAATAGGGGAGCGAAAACGAGAATTGTGATGAAACTGAATTGCGAGTTCATAGTTCGGTCATTACCAGCGTTGGGCATAACATAATCCACGACTAACAATTAACGAATAATAATCGGTAGCCACGATGAACGATTAACGAACAATCAGTCGCAAATAACGATTGACGAACGATAGGACGCGATTAAGGCTACGAATGATTACAAATTACTGATTCACCAGATTGTGGATCGCTGATGCAACAATTGCAATAGCGATCGGCAAAGCAATCACCAAAGTAATCACATACAGTAATGAGAAAGTAATCGCTGCTCAACTCTGGTCGTTCACACGCGCGCGTTTTCGACTCTGTAACACTTTCGTCGTTCTAGATCATAATAGATCCTATCGATTCGCCTGCGAGACTTTGCACCGAGGCAACGGGGTTCAGCGAATCAATAAAAAAGAATAAAAAAGGAAAGAAAGGAAAAGTTGAAGAAAAGAGATTAGAGAGAAAGAAAGGGAGAAGAGCGTGCGCGATTCTTGTAAGATTTAGAAAGAGTCTTCCCTCTAACCGGCGCAAATCGGCGCGAACCGGCGCGGCGCATACACGTGTGTACTTAATAATACACGAGATACGATATGTAAGAAGAAGATAACAAAGAATATAATATATATTTATATATGTACACACGTACACACACATATATATATATATACATATATATATATAAATATATATTGTATATTATATATACATAATCACAATTTGCAATCCTACTGTGCACTGTCGAAACGAAACATAAAATGATGTAGCGTGCGAATTAAGGTTTTTTAAGCATTAAAAACGATGTACTGACTTTTTTAACGACGTTTTGTCACGTTACGGAGTACTATATATATATATATATATATATATACACACACATACGAAAGAAATATTAAACAAATATATATATATATATATATAAATACAAATATAAATAAATGAATATACATCATATATATATACATATATGTATCTATATTCACACAAACATATGCAATTATACACGTAATAACGTACACATACAAACACACATACACTCACACACAGCGTACATATATTGACATACCAGTGTCAGCGAGCGAGTGTCGAAACAGTATTTGATGAATGATATGCCAACAAGGAAGAATGTAAATAATAAAGAACCATATATATATATATACGTGTATATATATATATATATATATGTACAATATATCATTGACCTATGATTTTTTAAATTAGATCACTCCTCGGACAAGGATTTGATAAAATTATTTTATGTTTAGCGGAGAGATACGAACCTTTTTGGAGAATTTTTACAAACCAAACGAATAAACAGAATGTTCTGAAACTTTTACTACGTTAGAGTAAATATTTAAATAAGTTACAAAACAAACGAAACAATTTATTCTTTAACGTAGTATGATTTCCTTCCATTCCCGCTTTTCTTTAGAAATTTTACAAAATTTTATATCTATGTAGGTTAGATCTGGGTTAGAGCTTCGAGGCCTGAACACAAGAGCCCTTTGGTGTGTCATCTTTCAATCGAGCGCAATCTCATATGATTCTGTCCATGCAATCGCAAATGCACTGCAGATACAAGCCTTCCGATTGGCAGTATCGGAGTGGTCGCGCCTATTCCGCCAATAAAATCGGGCATTTGATAATTATTTCATTATTTCATTATTTAGGTATATCATATTAATGAATTTAGAGAGAACTCGAAGAATGCGTAAAAAGGAAAACAACCATTTTATCTTTGATCTAGACAGATCTCTAAATTAAAATCAACAAAGTTCGAATTTATAATTGACGAAAAGACCATACGGAATAACTTAAAAGACCGCAGGTTTCCCATTGCTGGTCTAGACAAAGGACTCTTGTTCGATGTCTCTGGAGAGCCTGCATACAGGACGAAAGCTTTAGGCTTGCAGGTGGAATACATTTTGGAAACCGTTTTACTATGTACCGTCATTGATCAATTTGTCATAGACGTGACGAAAGTAGATATTTCTGTTTTAGACAGGCAATTCTAACGCTACATAGAATTTGTACCTTTGACCGATACCAATTAAAATTAATAATTATCGAAAAATGGTGTCGTTCACAACAAGTAATTCGAAAACTGTAGATCGATAGAAAAAAAAAGTGCGATTATAGAATGCTCGACTGTAGTGTAAGTACGTGAGCTATTTGTTAATATCTTTAGATAGCGACAACGCGGGCGTCTTAATTTCTTCCTCATCTAGGACGATTAAAGGAAAGGAAAATAGTGTTCTGGAAAGATGAGACGATACAAACGAAATACAACATCTAGTCTAAATACAGCTCTCGAACGAGGAATTTCAATTTAATGAAGACTCAAGGAGCGAGATTCTTGGTGAACGAAATAGTTTAGATTAATGAGGTTTCTTGAAATTTAACACGCATAATCGAGTGATACAGTATGTTCGAGAAGATCGCGTGCGGCGAAACTTTTTTTTTTGGGAACCGTTAGAGGAGAAATTCGAACGTGACAAGACAGCGGGGTCATCTCCCCTTGATGTTTTGTTTAAAAAGTTTCAGTTATCGTTAAACCTTGGTCACGGAACAGTATATTTCATCATGAGTGTCGTGTACGCGTACCACGTTACGAAGTCGTGTTTCTGCGTATGAATTTCTCCTCCAACAGTATAAAAAAAAAAATGTTTCGCCGTACACTCTCTTCTCGAATAAACTGTAAACTTGTTTTCGAATTTGTATATAACTAGGATTTAAAAAATATCAGTCCTTTCATTTAAGAGTGTTTGAATGCTTTGGTGGCTCGCTGTATTTCCCAGGGTGCTATGCAGCGAGGATCATCTTCAGACGGTGTGTCGGATCAATCGATGTTGCTGTATGCATCGGTGACGTCAGAGCAAAGGAATTCCCTCGAATTGCGTTCGTATTTCGCCAGAATCATTAAGTAATTAAAATACATTTCAATGATTCGAATGCCGTGGCATAGAATTCCTAGAATACCACGACAAACCTAGTCGTGGCCGATTATTTAGAAAAAAAATAATCGCTGACAAGAGACTGTAAATAGAAAGATTCGTATTCATATCAACATTAAAAATATGATTTCTAGGTAGGCGATAAAAGAACGAAGGTGTTACAGTGAAAGAAATCGACGAGACACGGCAAAGGGAAGAAAGCTACTCGACGATATAGGTGAAAGGGTTCTCGCGTATGGCGGTGTCAATCAAACTGTACTTTTAGCCTTTCACCCCCTCGCTACAATAGTCGTGTCACTCCAAACTTGTACGTTATAATTAACGTGTCAGCAATAAGTACGTTAGTTAGGAGAACGCGTAAACGCTGTTTTAGAATTCAAGTTATAATTTCCGATTGCCGACTATATCCAACAGCTTCCATTCGAAAGACGGAGCGGAGTTAGCACTGACCTAAGAAGACACGCGAGAACTACGGCTCAAGTTATAATAACGTTGTTAAATACAACTACGAGCTGAAGGGAGCTAGAAAAGCGACTCGAAGGCGACACGGTTCGACACTCGGCTAGAGCCCCGAGTTCTATCCGATTCCGTTTTTGTTCCTTCCAAGCATTTCGAGTTTCGAGTTTGTCTCGAAACAGCTGCTGTGTACGATACTACTAAGGCAATTGAAACATCTCTTGAATAATTTAGGGGAGAATAAAGTATCGTTTCGTTACGAAGAATTTTCGTAATGGCGATACCATCGAGCGACAAATTCCTTTGGTAAACGTATAGAAGGTATTCGGTAAAACATTCTAGCCCACTTGTCCGATGAAGTGTAAATCAGAGAAGTAAACTCGAGACAAGCTGTATTCCGAGAAACTTGTGCATTAAGTAGCAGTCGGCCGGCGCGCTTTCTCTGTCCGTTATTACAAATTATGACATAGAGTGCCGATGCAAGCAGTAAGCTCGCAAACCGCGAGTAGCCTAGTTGCATCTTCGCGGTCAATGATCTTCTGACGCACTGCGGATGCTTAAAAATTTGTTTCCCCGATCGCTCAAGGTTCAGGTGAAACTATGAATCCTCGACGAAGGAACGCGAGATGTTTCGGAATTGAATCTCTGAATATAGATATACATATGATGTATATACCTACCCAGGAGCTTTTGTTCAGGATAAAAGTGTTGCGAACCCATCACCGACAACCCGAGTCTCTGCCTTTTGTCGAGGTGTAAGGGTGTAACTCTGACTTCAACGTACATTAACGTATCGAATTGGCTTGTGAATATTTCTATTCAAACTAGAGATATAAATGATTGAATGCAAAGGTACGGAATTAATTCGTAAACCTACTAGCTACGTACATGTGTGAAATGTTGCTCGTCTGAGGCGGCAAAGCACCAGGGGGTTCACAGAACGCAGACGTCGCCGTCGACGTCGGGTAATCTCAATAATTTACGAGGGAAACCCCCGGACGATCTGATAATCCGCCGTCAGTCATTTTCAGAAAACTTAGCCTCGAAGGTGTAGGCCCTTCTATCCACGCTCTCGAGAAAGCGGCCTCTGCTCACAGAAGCGCAGGTTATCTCGGTGAATCGCGCACGTAGACCAGTTTCAAGTAAATTGATTGCAGCCTAAGATTTTACCCGGGCAAAACGAGCCCATTATCGTCCACGAGAAAGTGGCTGGATAAGGCTCAACGGGCTTTCTCTACCCCTTACCGCTTTCGGGGATACCCGGATCGTCCGTGAACTTAGGCGAATCGAGGCTGCGGAATATGCTGGGAATCCATAAATATTTATTACGTATTATCGCGTCTACGATTCGAGTGCTAATTCGAATACGACTCGACCGTTGCTCGTGCTCGTGCTCGTTCCACTCACGTCTCGGCTTAATGAATGCCGATCCCTCGGTTATTTTGGCCGTTTTCCCAACTAACAGCGAAAAACTCGTATCGTTCGATTAGTCCGTCTGCTTATGAATTCAATGAAAGTAACCTTGTTTAATGAAAAATAAACGAAAAGGATGAGCAAAGTGTGAAGAAAACTGGTGTTGGGAGAAGAGAGAACGATAACGAAGAGGAAGAGCGAATGAGTCAGAGGAGGATAGAAGAGAAGAGACGCGAGCCACGAGCTGGTGTCAAGTTGAGAGAAGAGGAAGAGAGAGAAGGTCTTCCTGGAAGACCGGAAGCGATCGGCGAAGCGTTAAGCTCCGCCGAACGGGCGCATCGTGTTTGGCACAGCTGGCTAATAATGCAATTTATTTTCACGCGACGTCTCAGCTCGAGCTATCGATAGCGGGTTGTTGTTCTCTCTGTTTATTCGTCCGAAAAAAGTTAAATCGTCGAAAGTTGCCGGCGAATGTCCGCGTGGCTGCAACGCGAGAGAACAAATAAAGGAAATGGCGCGGAACGGATGACGAAGTGCCGAGAAGATTCGTTGCTTGCCTCCGAAACTTTGGTCCCTGGCAAAAAGGAGAAAAGAGGAACGGGAAGAAGAAGGCCGTTGTGACGTATCGTCGGCGTCCCAGTCAACTTTACTACGCACGCACGATGCTAAATTTTTATGATCCAGGTCAATCTTTCGCATCGTGTATGTTCTTTTTCATAGATTTAGACGTTTTCGTGATTTCAAGATCATTTCTGTATGTCGTTGTAGTACAGTATTAACGTTCATTAGCTCCAAACTTACTATACTGCAGTAGTTAGCGAATAGATCGCTTCGTATCTCGAGCGGCCACTTTCAAGTGGAATATGCCATACATGGTCAGACGCGCGGAGCCGACCGCCTAGGCGTACAAAGTCTGTCTGAAACTACCGACGTACCGCGATAGAAAAGGGAGTTACTCTTTGTCGATGTGGACGATTTATCCTTCAAAGTACTCGTGCCAGTGCAGATTTCAAGATAGAACAAATCACAATCGACGGTGGTAAATAAATAAAGGTACACGTTGCACGATTCATCTCGATATCGGCGATCCGACGCCAACGTTTAATGTGCATCCGATATGCGCGTGTATCGTGACAGCAGCCGTGTCACGATACTATTTTATTAATGCCAATATCGATGCCGATATCGCGTCCTGCTGGATCGAGCGATATCGAAATTGTGTACGGTATCCGGGTATCCTTTACAGATTACACCGTTCTAGGTATTGTTACCCATTAGAGGTACCTTACTCGTTTATAGCATTTTGTTTCCAACGACCGACGGAAATCGACGCACGAATCGAATCGATGACACGTGTCATGGCTGGAGCGTCGAGTTTGACTTTTTTTTTAATGTAAATTACATCGCAAATTCCAAAACTGTAGTTATTTATACGCGTGTCTCTAAATATAAAGAAAAACCGTTCGGTGGGGTAGCATTTTGTCTCGCATCGTATAACCTGGATGACGGGACCGGTATCGATAGTCGAGGAGCGTACACCTGTCTGGGGCTGCAAGGTAGTACCGAGGTTCTAGAGGTATTTACAAAACGTGGCGCGGGGAGGCGCGACGAAAGAGAGACGTGCCCCGAGGTCGCGGATCGCCAGCTATGCGGATCACATTCAAGACTTGTGAAAGACTCATTCACGCGTGCCTCTACGTATTTAGATTGTCGCCAGCGCTCATTCTTTGGACGATGCGGACTCACGATACCGCTTCATCGTCCCTGCTATTTATAAACCGCGGTACTTGGTCTGTTCTAGGACTTGTAGGACTTGGAGCTTCTGGACGAATATTTCTGTATTCGAACAGTCGAACATTTTAATTATTCGATTATTATTATCATTATCATTCTTACCGTATGTCTCGTTGAAAGCCAGGATCATTGTATTATTTCTACTCGTAATAAATTATCACTCGAACGCGGACTCGAAGATTTCGTAATTTTTGCAGTTACGACACCCGAGTACGTGGTTATTTTCAAATAAAATAATATAAATTCATTACCTGAACGAGAGTATCGAAGCCAATTACCGTACGCACTTCTCGTAAAAGCGTGCAGAGACCTCGTTTCAGAACTTTTCAGTGACGATTGACGATATAAATCTGTTTCTTCTGGCTGTGCGCGTGCACATGCACGATACGAATTCCAAGATTCGAAAAGTTGTATATCATTTACTTGGACGGCTTCGCGTTTCGTTCGACTATTTTCAGCGTCGATTGCTCTGTACTCTCGGCTGAGATGTACAGGTTACGCTAAAACTAGTGGTTCGTACCTTAGGTATGGTAGACCATCGTTCTACGTCCTCCTTTGACTCGTAGTTTTAGCGCATTCTGTACTCAGCCAACAGTTTTACGTGTACTTGGCTAGATTTCGTTAACTTGAAACGAAAATTCTGATTGATCGTTTCGCATACCGCGAATTGACAGGATGGTCCGCCGTTTATCGGTTCGTGTAAATTTAGTAACGAGATGTCGCGCGAGGTTTCTAGTCTGTTAAGAAGCTACGAAATTTCGTTAGCCAGAGGCAAGCTGAATAGCCACTCGATCCTTTATGGCGGCCGTGTGTGCGCGCGTCTAAAAAGCATGAATAAACCCGGTTCCCTTCAGCCTTCGTTGGAACACTACTTTCTCGACAGCGACCTTTTGTCCACGCTGGAGAACCCATTTTTTTTTCTTTCTTTTTAAATCGATGTATCGGTACTTGGTCCTACATTCGCACCGCGTTCTCGGGGATATAATCGAATCTCTTGCCTTTTCGTCGGAACTGTTCGATGAAATGCGAGAAGGACCCATTAGATTTCCTATTAGATGATAGGATTCGCGTAATTTCTCGTTAATCGTTGCATTTAATTGTTCCAAGTGCAAGCAATATAGAGTCGAATTTATGGTCTGCTTATTTGGAAGGAGATGCGATACCGAATTCCCTTCCAATTTCATTAAATGCAAAGCATCATCTTCTTCGGATCTGGAGGAGCCTTTGAAGTTGTTAACAGTGTATCTTGTTTGGCCCAGGATCCTCCATGTTTGAAATTTTGTTAAGTATCCATTTCTCGTCGTCTGTCTGTGGCTGTACTATTAACGAATTGATTGTTTCCTTTGAATTTAACCAATTAAATTAAGCAACATCGGACAACTGTAATTTATCGGTGATATCTATTCGAACTCTAGAATATTTTGCTGCCTATGTATGATTATCGACGATCGAGTGACAAGGTGAGGTCAACGAGATTAGAAAGAGTGCAAAAAGAAAAGAGAAAGAAAAAATATGAAAGTAGACATTATACAACCCTTCGCTTACACGTCGCGTGTCGTAAATATCCGGCCGTTCCATTCGTTGCATGACAAAGACGTTATTATCATTATTCTCACGTGGAAGGGAGCCGAGTCGTGTTGGTCCGGCATTACGCGACTTGGCGAGGCTCTGAAAATCGGCGGGTGTTGGAAGAGAAGAGGGCTAGAGCGGAGGAGAGCGCGAACCGAATCGAGCCGAGCCGAGCCGAGCGCGGGGCAACGTCCGGGCGACGATGTCCGGCACAGAAGCAACCAGGGATGCAGGGATGCAGGGATGCAGGGATGCAGGGATGCAGGGATGCAGGGATGCAGGGATGCAGGTGAGGCGGTCAATGTCCCATCTTTTGGACGGCGGTGGTTCGTGCCGGTGGAAAATGGTCGTCCAGCGGTGGCAGGTAGGGAGATAGGGAGCGTGGTTGCGTTCCGGGTGAGGATTTCGCATCTCTGTATCGGCGCTTGATCCGTGGCGAAGGAGCCACGGTGGCCGCCGCCGCCGTCGCCGCCGCCGCCGCTACCACTGCGTTATTGATTTGACAGGAATGACGGGAAATGGCGCAGGAATCGATAAGAGGTGGTCCCAAGCTGGTGGTGACTCTGCGCGGGTGTACGGCGCGAGCGGGCGCCGTTACATGGGTGGGAAAGCGGGACGACGGCGCGAGAGAAACGGAGATCGAAGGCTGAAGAAGGAACGCGCTAGTGGGTGCTACTGTAGGGGTGGGAAAACGAAGAGGAGAGAGAAAGGTGCGAAGGAAAGAGGAGCAGAGCTCGTCGAGGGTGGGGGCTAGGTGGAAAAGCTCTTTTCTAGGGGTGGGGTAGAGCGGCGGAGGGGGAGGCAGCAGAGAATATTTTCATACTCCAGACTCCCGGCGTAGGTAGAAGATGGCAGCCGAGGCGTGATTCGAGACCGGGACCTTCACTCTCTCTCTGGGCGCGCGCGAGTAGGGGGTCGATCCTTCGACCTAACGGACCAGAGATCGTGGAAGTAGTGCGCTAGCGTGGTGCATTATAGCGTGTCGTCCAGTGTGCCCAGCGGATCCGTGATGTTCTAGGAGGACCCATATCTCGTTCCGTACCGTCGGTGCCGGGTTTGTCCTCCTATCGCCGCGAGCCTTCTCACCCGACACCGCTTTCTCACCTTACTCCTCCGCGCTCGACACTCGGGCCTCTCTATCTCGTCATCCAGGACTCTCTCCATTCTCGGATCCGGACTTGACCGTATCAGGATACTCTTACTTTCCCGACACACGTCGTCCGGCCGAGTCAACCGAGTCAACCGAGTCAACCGAGTCAACCGAATCAACCGAGTCCACGTACCCATCTCCGCCTGATTTTCCTTTTCGGTTGCGCCTCTGGCATCCCTCGGTTCTCTCCGCTTCTCCGACTTCCACGCTTCTACACGCCCGGCGTTAACCCAGATCAGTCTGTCGTGTACTTATGATCCGAGCGGTGACCAGGTAGTACCGCTGACTATGCGCGACATGATCACCACCGCCATCGTAGTAGTGTTTCACGAGCGTCACGTAAAATGGAATTAAACAATGTTGTTAAGACGTAAACATGTTTTGGCTACACTGTGGACTCTTTGTTCTCGTGATTGCTGTACCTGGATTTATTAGCAGCGCCGACAGCACATCCAAGCGAGGTAACGCCTGTCTGCCTTACTTGCCTGCCCTACCTGCTTGCTCGCCTGCCTGTTTGTCTACCCTCTGAACGATCACCTGCCTGTCTTTTCGCAACGTTTATCTTCCCATGTTTGCACATTCCGAGGGTTCCTTGCGGTTTTTCGGGCTACTTCGCCGGGACCTCTTTGTTTCTCTCGGAACCGGAGTAGCTTCGGCTCTGCCGGGGGATTCCCCGCGCTTGGGGACTATCAGACTCATCGTTACGATTACCAAGCACGATTAACGACATTCCTAAGCACTAGAGGATTACGAATCACTGATTTTCCAAGATTGGAAACGTAGCTTGCGATCGCCGACGTCTCTGACAATTATTACCCACCTGTCCTGAAGGCCTGAACGTGTCGAACGTTTATGGTTGGTGTTCACCCTTACAAATTTAACAGTTGACGGTTGATCGACGCGTGATCTAGTGCGTGCGTGTGTGTGTGTACCCAACTTGTGGAAGAGTCGTAAGCACTTGGCGTCCGGCCTACTGTGATATGTCGGTACGTTAGGAGTTAGGTTATGGGAAATAAGAGTTCTTTTGCACGACCTAGCAGGATTGCCTTGCTCTTGGAAACTGCATCTCTTTCTGTGCATAAGAACCCTTACTTTCTCCAGTCTCCGGTGGTAGGCACCCCTCCCTCCTCTCTCTCTCTCTCTCTCTCTCTCTCTCTCTCTCTCTCTCTCTCTCTTTCTCTCTTTCTCTCTCTCTGTAGGCTAGATCTTGATAGAGACCCTTGATGACTCTCCAAGTGGACAGCCAACACTCTAGGTGTCCCGGGTTAAGTCTCAGCTTGCTTCCTGATTTACGCCTAGCGTCCACGCGATCCTGTAATTTTGTGCAAGGCCCGTTTCAGCCGCCACCCATCGCTGGGCGTCTTTTCACCCCCGGTTGCTCGTAAATTTCCTCTCCTAGTCGCTGTCGTGCCTCGCTCGGTCTTCCAGCTCTCTGCTCTGTCCGTTTCCCTGTCCCGTGGTCGTTAATCGTTCCCAGGCATGGCGTGTTCCGGTTACACACGATTGCCTGTTGCAGACGCGCCCTGAGGATTCTCAGCCCAGAGATTGTTATACAACCACCGAGAAATACCTCTGATACCTTTTCTCAGTGCGTTTTCTTTCGCCCATCGTAGTTGCGATGGAGCTACTTCCTGTCGAAAACAAAGAACTTTTTTCTCGAGTAGGATAACGTGCCATCAAAATTTTCATAAGAGTTTACGAGGTTTTAGGAAAGTTAACGAATGTCGAGCATTTCTTCAGACAGTTTGCAATTTTCTCGAATTTCAATAGATACTTACTTAAAAACATAAAAACATTAAGAACCCCTGGTGTGTAGGTCTATTTACCCGGAACGGAGTATGCGTCCGTTGATTGCGTGTGGACATACATCGACCATGTGCAGCACATGCATCGACGACAAAAATCGATAACAATGAGCAATGTCCGTGCAAAACACAGATTCGCGTGTCCGTTTTACGCGCGGCACCGGCTGATTACGGCATGCAAAGTGCGTGGGCGACTTTACACGATCAGATTATGAATAATGCCAACCTCTGGATCCAACGCGGCGGAAATGCACCGTAATCGTTACGTATAGTGCTCGTCTATTTAGGATACGCTTTATTTTATCGCAACAATCAATCGTTTCTCCGATTTATCTGTATTGCCTTTATTTTACCTCCTACAAAAATCATTGTTTTACGATGAGTTGTTTTTTCCCCCTTTGCTCTCTCTATACGAACTACGATACCCTAAACTTTTTTTTACTCGATGCTTTATAATTATTAATCTATAATTTCAAATTAGAGTTTCACTGTTGTGAAGTTGTATATCTATGTTGAATTTTTGAGCTTCTGGCATGTTTGTGTATCGCATGATGTATTAATTATTCTGAATGTTAAAACGGTTTTCAAGTCTCGAAACGATTGTAAGAATTTGATTGCAACAATCTAAACAGAATATATAAATAATTTCGGTTTGGCATCCGTTATGCGAACGACGATTCTCGTTTACCTCTGGCTTCAGGGGTTCTTCTGATAACGTTGAAGGGAGTCTTCGGCGAGGAGGGGGGTAGGAAGGCAGCGAAGGAAATTATTTCACGGTATTTTCCAGACGGGAATATCGCATTTGAAAAATACGAGCTGAATGATTTATGGCCGCGTCGATATTCGAATATTCGTATGCAAGAACCGTAACAATTTTCTGGGAAGGAAATCAGGCTCGCATACTATTTATTCGAGAGACATTTCCAGATTGCTCGGAAAATATGGAAACGATAGGGAGAAAGTACGAATCTATGATGTATACCGGAGCTAAAAAGTTTTAAGAGGTTCTTCTTTGATTCGCTTGAAATTCAAACCTGATCGTAACTCGAGTTCAAGAGGGGTCTCGAACGACCGCTGAAAGGGTACGCAACTAAAACCATTTCAGGTGCAAGAATCGCTGCTCTCTAATGCTTACTAATATTGCAGGGAATTAATTGAAATTCGGAAAAATGGGTCTCGAGCTCGTTATATTTTCCCCTTTCTTTATCGTCGCTGGAAATTAATATCGAGATTTTTCTCTAGGCGTCTCTTTCGCGTAATTTCAGTTTAATTATACACAGAGAGAGAGAGAGAGAGAGTGGGCAGGCGGGTGGTAGTAGCTGGGGGTACGGAGAGTGAGGGGCGGGGGAGGTTCTTTCTCACGATGAAGAGCGAATCGCTTTTAGCTGTGGCTCGCCCTGGCGGATCGATTTTGATTTGAGTTTTCGTTGATACGTTGAAATCGGATCTCCCGGTACATAGGTATGCATGTCAGTGCACTCGTGACCCATCTCGTTGCTCGATGACGTCATTCCTTGCTGGCGTAAACGTATGACGAATATGGCGCGCCTGGGGAGTGGCTGGGATTCTTTCCACCCTTCGATGACCGAATTTATTTTCCGTTGCGAATTAACCATATTGTTATTCTTTTTTTTTTCGCTCGTATGGATTCGTTTTGTTTTGCTTTGCTTTGAATCGTTTATGCGGCAGTCGAAAACAGGCTTAAAAACAGGTTTATCCCGCCTTTAAGCGATACTCTTCTATAACTATATTTGCGAAATTGGTCGCTTTGAGCTTCGTTCAACGTTTTCGACTCTTTACAATTTATAAAAGAGTTTTTGAAACAAACGTATTCACATTTTAACACGTTTCATTCGGTTCAAATAATTCCATACTTTTAGTTTGAAATTTTAATCGATGCACTAAAAGAAATTGGAATGCAAACAAGTTGGCTCGCGTGGTTCTTTGTGTCGAATTCAGAAGGAAATAGTAATTATTCAAAGATGAATTTTAAATAACGAATCGTCGTATACGTAAACGGTTGCGTACCTTTGATGCCTTGCCGGAAGGAAACGGTATTTCGCGTGTAGCGGACGAGGTAATACCTTAGGAAGGCATTCGAATAAAAAAAGAAGGCTTAAAGGCGAGCTTTGTCCCGGTTTTATTCTAGCATTACGTCGCACCGAGAATTGCACATATTAGGTAAGTGTGGCGTTGCACAACTGCTGCTCGGTTGCGTTCCACTGAAATTGCCGCCCTGCAACCCCAACCCTACGGACGAACGTTCTCGGAGGGTGCCAAGGACGTCGTGGCAAGGGTTCGTTCGGAGGCCTACTTCAAATTATACCCGCTATTCATATTCTTGTCCGTCCGCGTCGCCCTGCCTTTCTCGCCCTCTGCAGAAACAATCTCTGCTCTGCACTGGTTTCCACCATCGAGTTCTCCAAACAGGTTTGCCTAACCGTTGCCCCGTTAGGTGTCGTACACTCCTTTAATTACAAGTGCTAACTGGACTAAACTGTCTTTTGTCTACCGCATTCAACTATCGAAACAATATTATTACATCCAAATACAAGAAAGAAAGTATTTTCTTGGAGAGGTTCGTCGCGCAGGTCGTTTATTTTCCAAACTATTCAAGGTGTAAGCAACACGTCTAGGAACCGACGCAACGTCGACGTCACGACACCGACATGCCCGGGGGCTTGAAAATGATAGTTACAGGTCTGCGTCCGCGGATGAAGAAAGGAAAACATTCCGGCCTCGTCGAATCGGGAAATTCGTGAAAATTCCAACTCGGAATCAATCGATTGGTTGCGCTGCAATTAATCAAGTCTGCCGACGAAATGATGGCTCGCGGAAAAGAGTTTTCAACGTTCTTGTCTCGAGCAAGATCCGCGAGATTGAAATGGCAGAGCGCCAGTTCTAATTTATTGGCCTTGTAGGTACTTTTAATACGTGAACTTTTGGCCGATTTTCGCCCCTCACCCCCCAACAGAAAGAGGGAGGCGAAGGGTTTGCTCTTCTGTCGCGAACATGCCTCTCCTCCCTTTCTATGTCAATTCCATCGATGCTAGGCTCAACGATACTCGTGGCTAGCAATCGCATGAAAAGCAATGGTACATTGCTGATAACGTTCGATAAACTTGGAATTAGAGGAACGTTAAAATATAGTTCAATTCAGCAGACTGATTTAGGTTTCTCGTTCCGATACGAATCAAAAAATCCTGTTCCATTTTCCAATCCGTGACTTCGTTACCGAGATATAAGCAGTTAACATCGATAGTTTACAATTCAAGTATGGTAGATGCGTCCCAAATCTAATTACTGGAAAACTTCAGCGACACTATCGGCTTCTTTTTCTCGTCGAGGGTGAACGAAGCGTCCCGTGAGCACCGGAAACAACCATAACTTTTGCGAGGACTGTTTCAGGGAAAGAAACGTGCCCTGGCTATATAGGTGTATTGGTTAATGGAGCGCCTTTGGGAAAGAAGCTAGATATTATCGTCACTTCGATCCGGATGGATTTATTTCCACGCGTCGCCCTTTTCAAGCAGAATAAGCACATTTACCCTCCTGGATTTCAGAATCCACCATCCTTCCTTTCTGTTTCCCCTGTCTTGTATCTACCCCCAGACTCGTCGAGTCTAATCGTGCAAATAACGTTACTGTGGCCTCGTACCTCTTGGTCCGTGCAAATCGATTCCACTTACCTATCGCTGGATCCCCTTTTCCCTCTTTCTCCTTGCTTCCGATGCCTAGATCCATCGTCGACCTAACTCCAGACCTAACAACTTGGCCCTTGTATAGACTTGATATTGAAATTTCAATGCTGATCTAATATTCTAATTGGAAACCTAACCCAGATTTCTTGGTCCGCGAAAATCGGTTCCTGTTACTCTCCCCCTTGTTCTATTTCTATTCCAATACCCCCCCCCCTCTCTCTCTCTCTCTAATTTCATGCGCCGATATATATATAGATATATAGATATATATACTTTTTCTCTTGAAAAAGGTTTGCTGACCCTTGGTTTAAATGCATCCGGTCGCGGCGCATGAAATTGTACGTAAAAATGGGTTATTATTATTTTTCTGTTTCTTCTTATCGTAGTAGCACTAAGCCGCTATGGCTCTGTAGTTGTGATAAGGGCTACTGTCAAGAATCACGCAACATTTTCTATTGTACCAGGAAACGTTTCACCGTGTAACGCGCGAATCCAGCGCAGTAAGAGTATTAAACTCAATGTTCCTAGAGTAGACCGATTCAGTGTAAATTCAAGCTATTCGAAGTACTCGTCCAGTTTTAGTAATCGAGAAAAAGGTTGTTCCGCTTTTTGTCCCGAGTTAGGTAGGGTTTGATCCCAGTTTAGTTCGTTCTCGGTGTGTATTCGCGATTAAAAATGATCGATATGGAAACTAAACTACACGCCCCAGTCACGAACCATCTCAATCACTTGCGAACGAGCGTAATTATGAAACTTTGACGACCGGTTAACTCATCGTGTCCGCTCTCTCCAGCGACGAGTCGTTCTCGCCAGACAGCTGACAAACGAGCATGAACGATCGATAGAAAGTGGTTCCTTCCTACGTTATTAGGTCGTTGGTATAATAGTGGAATTTTAGGTACAGCGATGTCTGTTCGGTTGCACCACCATCGAGACTCAGCCCTGCAACTTGTTAGATCGAATACTACGTAGTTCCTGTTCAGGCTTCTCACATTTTTCCCAACAGTTCGTATACGTATTACGTGTACGATGCGCGTGTACCTTTCTATTATATTGTTCGCGAATTTTAGCGATGTCTTCGATGATGGCAGAGAAACGATAAGGGTACGATGTTCAATACGGTCTTTAAAATTTCTTATCTAATCTGGATTCTGCGAAAACATCGCGAGAATATTAATTCCGCAGCGTTGCCCGAGCGTGGGCGGTCGATAAAATCTCGCTTTTCCACGGCGCGGCGACTGCTCGCTTGCCCGTACGTGCTTCAGACACGGACACGATATCCTTGATGACGCGCGTCTCCGATAAGTCGTTCAATTACAAACGAGTGTCCTCTCTTGTTAGCCTTGTTATAAACTCATTAATTTCGACCAACGGGAACGAAACCTTAGCCGTGGCCTCTTTGGCAAATCTTGGGGCTCATTAAATGCTCGAGCATGCGCGCTCGAGACATCAATCGGCCTGTCCTCTTTCGTACTTGTGCGATATCAAGAGCCAAGTAACGAAATGCAGCAAATTCGATGATTAGACGATGAAACCTAATTAATCGTAAATTATTTAAAAAGTAGTATTTCTCGACGCGTGACGATTATTCGTGTAATTGTAAATTCTACCATCCGACGCGTTTGCTGGCTCGTCTACCTTGATCCAAAAAATCTCACCCCTTCCTTTATCGCAACTTTATCGCAGAGGAACAGAGTTTCCGTTTGGGAAATTGCGTGCTCGTGACACCGCTAAACGCCCGGTTTTCCCGTCGCGTTGCAATAACTCTTTCTTTGATCCCTCATTCGTTTCCATTTGCTGAAAGTTCGTCGTACGCGCTAACTCGATATTGCGTTTCAGTCATGCACGTCGACGAATGACGAATACCGTGTCGCCGTTTTCGTTTACCAGCGTTCCGTGTTCCTGATATTCGCCATATATCCTCATAGACTGGAGACAGTGTTTGCTTGTTGAGTTATCGATCGACATTTTTTATACTTTCTTTTTATTTTATACTTTCTACTCGAGACTAAGTTTCGCACGCGTATCGTCATGATATTTGTTCCACCCTGTGTTTAGAAAGCATTCCCAAATGTTGGCTGCATGTTACGAAGCGGAAAATATTACTTTTTTTTTAACTCTAAAATTTCACCTCTTTGTGGTAGTTTCACGTAGGCCGGCCCTAAATTAAATTCCGTCACGGTGACCGTGAAATACCTGGCGTTAACGCTGGCAATTTCCATACATTTTAAGGGTGGGATGGGAACAGTTACTAAAAAGTCTGGCGGTTCGTGGCGGAAGCCGTATTGCGCGTTTAAAATTAACGCAGACCAGGAAAATGTTCCTTGACGGTGAAATATAGCGATATAGGTGCGAGGGTGTAGGGGTAGAAAGAAGGTACGACGATATTGGAGAGCAACAGTTGAAAATTGAATAGCGAATCGCTGCTTTAAAAGCATTTCCTAACGAAACCGATGCCGATAGCTGTAAAATTGAAAGTTACGTACGATACATAAGTTGTGACTCGTTCTGATAATTTCCCGTGGCTCGCGTTGAGGATCACTGAAGCGTGGGATTAATTTAAGACCTTCCGGCCGAAAAGTTTTCTAGGTAAAAGAGTGGGGAAAAGCAACCGTGTTTGAAGCCCGGAGGCCGCGTTCCCGTTTCGCTCCCTCGGTAGCGGAAACGCGACTCGATTATCAGGAACCAATTAGAAATAATTTTCCTTGGAACGTACACTTGCTGACACGTCCTGACATCCGGATAGGAAGGGGGGAGAGGGAGAACGCGCCACTCACAGAGGAGGAAGTTTCGTGTTCGCAACTATCGATAAAGCTTGTCTCCTGTAGAATGGAAGATCCGTGTCGTGACGAAGGTTAACGATTAGAGCTTTCTCTCTTCTTTTTGGGGACACTTCTCCAAGGGGTATCGTTTAGCTGGCTGCGAGTAAACACGTCTTAGCAAACCGGGAGGGCAACAAATTGTAGTCGTGCGATGCCACCTCATCGTGGCTCCCTAAATTCTTCCTCAAGCATAAAAAATCATATTTCATTCATCGGTCTGACAACGTTCTTTTTCTTCAGTTTCGCTCAGCTCTCTCCACTTTTATAAATTAAACGAAAAGTATTTAAAATTGAAACCACCGAACGGAGTTTCGCAGAGGGATCGCCAAGGGCAAACGATGAAACTCACAGAAAAACGGGATATTCTCCCATCGTTTCCATGCCGTTGCGAAAAATAATAGGAGTCGAAGGAGCTCGAATAATGTTTTCAGAGTGCTCGAATCAGTTTTGACCGAATGCCAACCGAGTTAAGCGATGGGATGGAAGCCAATAAATACCACGCTTTCCAGTATTCCGTCTGCGTCGACGTAGGACATTTTCAACGAGTGAAAATCGCCACATTGTCCCAGCTCTTTTCAGAATTATTCTTTATTCCTAGTTTTTTTCCATTTTTTTTTTTTTTTTGTTCTTTACCTGAAACTCACCGAGATTCGAACGGCGCGGCGTCGATTATTACCGTTGACAATCCTTCTCAGTAAATGCAAACTAAGTTCGCTTTTCTTGGGCAAACTTTCAGTGAAATACTGGCCGAAGAAAAGGGGCGGTAGGGGCACAAAGAAACAGCAAAAAATAATGCAGAAGAGCGAACGGAAGCTGGCTCGAGGTAACGACCCGTATCGAAAATTATTCCATTTGGGTGAATGCAAAGTATCGATTGTGTCCTTTGGCGAAAGTTTCACGCGATAGAGCCGCAAAAACTCTGATGAAAAGGAGGACAGACGGTCAGGATTGAAATGGTTGTCCAGTTGCTTCGAGAAAACCACCTCTCTATACATCCAAGGCCGCAATTTTTGGTGAAAATCAACTTTCGGAAAAAAAAAGAAAATAATTTTCCACTCCAACAACAACACATTTTTTTCACTAAATTTTTGCATCCAAGTAGATTTGTATTTCGAACCGTTACATTTCCCAATTGCTGTGCGCAAACCGTGCTTAGGTCTGGGTCAGTGTGCTTTTACTCTCATTGAAAAATCCAGTGCGTTAAATAATTGCCAAAAAATACACCCTATGGAACATCGAAGACGAGGATCACCGCCGTGGCTGGATGCTTCCAGTGAAAGCGTGGTATTTGTTTTAGAATTCCTACGCTTTACCGGTGTTCGAAGTGGCAAAGCGTTTGAAATCTAAAACGAATGCGCATAAACCTTCATCCTGTGGCAGCTGGAGGGACAAAGGCAATCTTGGACGCGCGCAAAGGGAAAAGCGAGCCACTTCGAACCAATTAATCACTGTCTGCACCCCTAAGGATTATTCAAGGCTACCACCTGCCATTCGTGCCTCTGTTATGGCAATGTTTTGGAGTTGGACAAAGTATACGTGTACACGTTACATAGAGTGTGAGGCAGTTAAACGAGATACGAGATACGAACCCCGCTGATACGTTGCGTGATACACGAGTAAAGACTTAAGTAAGACTGTAACCTTCTGAAATTTGCACAAAATCTAAGATGCTCCATACAGTGTCCGATTTCGCGGAATGACCCCGATAGTATACAACAAACAATATCTTTTTCTTATAATCTCGCAATGTAGCATTTATTCTTATATCTAAAGATCTTGTTATTAGATTATTATCTGAAATTTTCAAAGAGAAGGTAGAGAAAGGAGGACGGAATTTGTTGGTATGGCGAAACACGATAGAAATAGGTAATAGCGAACCAGTAGGATGAGAGTTAGCGGCACGAAAGATTGGCCGCTCAGATGAGTTTGCAAGGCAAGATGGAGACCCGGTGCTCAGAGTCTCGCGAATGAGGCAACAAAAGGTGGAGGATCCATCTCTGCCTCGCGTGTAGCCAGCCAGGCTTTTCAAAGAGGAGAGATGTGATCAAATTTACGAGCATTGTACATGAACCGGAGACGAGAATTTTAGAAGCGTTGGAAGCTAGACAAGAACCATATGCCATACACGATGTCGCAATAATCGATTACAGAGATTACTAGAGGCTGGGACGAGACGAGTTTCTCAGGAATGGATAAAAGATGAGACGACGATGAAATGAGAAGACAAGAGTAGCGTGGCACAGATTCAAATCATTCTATTCAAAATCGAGCAAGTAGAATAGAGACACATACCGCATCTTTAGTCTGCAAGATGAAAGCTAAAAATAATCGAATTACGTAATAATTAATAATACGTTTCAAGCCGAGTATACGAACCCACGATTGATGGATCGAATTATCGATACGTATCCCTTTCGTATCTAAATCGAGCATTAGTTTCATCTCGCCGACATAGTTATGACTTTTTTGTTCTGTAGACTGCAAACTAGTGGAACGCTGGCTGGTACTAAAACGCATGTCGGCCGGGCGCAACGAGCCCTATTAACTCGATTATCAATTTTTACGAGCTCTCTGTCTACCCAGCTCGCAGCCTCTCAGGATTTTATCTCGCTCGAGTCTCGTATTAAAGCTCGAATACCGATCTAATCGCGGTTTAAGGCTGCCAGATACATATATATATATATACAGTGAAATATACAACGCAATTACCGCTAGAAGCAGCAGCAGCAGCAGCAGCAGGCAGCAAGGCCAAGCAGTAATGTAAATTTTTCACCAATTTCTTCCTTGGCCTTTTCTTGAGCTGGCGGGGTGAGCTTTGTTAGGACGTTCCAAGGGTTAAATCCCAGGTCGTTTGCCGTTCCATTACCGTTTCGCAGACAGTGCAGCCTACTTCCACGGGCCGAGCTGAATGTATGTATATCGTTGACATGGCTGGCTGACTGCATAGTAGATCATCTGCGGCACGGGCCGCCATGCCCTCTATTCAGAACTTGCTTACAGAACGCTGACAGTCGTGAGTGATCTCGTTAACTAATCTCCTCGAGATCCCCTGGATGCTTTTTCCCGGTCCGCAACGTTTTCTCCCTTCTTTTGTTTTCCCCCTTCAACGTTTACTTACTTATTTATGTATTTACCAAGCGTACGAGTTACTCCTTTCGTTTCTACCAAGCGGAGCCAACCGAGTAACCGTTTTCCCCAAAACTTTCCCATCGGCATTTCCTCCTTTAGCAAACTTTTCGATTCGTAGCTCGTACTCGCGACTGTCGTTCGGTTCAAAGACCGTGGAATAAAATAAATATACAATCGGGAATCGCGAAGGTAGGCAACGGGTAGAACCTGGGGAACGTTCCACTTTGAGCTGCTTCCGTTGGCAGAATTTATCCGCCATCTGTGTTTGCCGCTACTGTTTATTTTCTCCATTTGTCAACTACCTGAACGGCAAGCTGCCAGTCAAGGTAAACGTGCTCGCACGCGGATAAATCATGGAAGCAGTGGAACGCATGAAAATTTCGAGGAACAAGTACATTCTTTTCGTTTGCGCTCCTAATTAGAAAATTCGTGGGATCTGTCTTGGACGATTCAGGAAAGGGAAGACGCGAAACGTCGGCTGCACAAGCCCATCGCCATCTTTCCTAGGACAAGGTGCAATAGAGACTGCCGCAGCAGCAAAGGGATTCCATAGCTTTAACCCTATTTCGTGGAACAGGAAGGAAGCATGCATTTAATATACGTTTCCACGACAACTCAGGAGAGACGAAGCAACGTTGAGAGAGGGGAGAGGAAGCTTATATAAAGCTGGCGCTTATCTGTAGCATAAAAATACGCCAAGAGAGCGGAGAAAGCGATAATTCCTTTCACGGTGACTGGGCTCGTCTTCCGCAGAATAGCGAGGCCAAGTTTCACGGGACGCGTACAGGACAACGTCAGCGTTATCTAGGATGCGGATGATAGCCTACTCTTTCATTTGGTTGGACGGCTGCAGGTCCGATAGCTGTTCACGCAGCTGGTCTCATCGAGCGTATCAGAGGCCGAGCTGGAATAAAACGCGAGCCGGAGTTCTTTGGAAAAAATACCACCGGAGTCCAGGCCAATGGCGTTCCGTAATTTCGTCGAGAGAAAAAAAAGCCACGCAGCCAGCAGCGCGTGCCTGGGAACAAAGGATGGATCGATCTGCGGGGGTGGGTCAATTAGAAGAGCGCTGGAAAAACGCGCTGGTTAAGAATGAAACGACACAGTCGTACGCGTGGCTATTGGACGCGATGCATGCCCTTTAGGTTCTCCTCTCTCTCTTTAAAGCTTTCCAACATTTGATTTCCTTTTTTTCTTTTAGAGTTCCGATGGAGCAGAGCAGGATCGAGAAATTATTAGATTGCGAAAACGTACAATTTCAAATTTGTATTTCAATTTGTTTTATTGCTTACCAAGTACGTCTTCTTTTTTTTACCTCTGGTTTCTGTATAAAAGAATTACCAGCGAATTCGTGTCAGGAAGATTCTGAAAAGTTTTATGCCTTCGTAACCGATTTACTTTACATATTTTACTTTACAAAGTTCCTCTGATCGTGCAAACTTTTCATTCAAGGTATTGTAACTTTCTTCATTTCACGAATTTCCTAATACAATTTCCCATACTGATACGTTCTTCGTACTTCATACTTTCAGGAAATCCTAAAAGAAAACTCGTTTCCTTTAATCCTCTAGGACAACGTTTCTCCAGCTCCGTCTTCTTATCCATGATCTCGTTAAAAATAAAAACTCGTGACTACCTTATAAATACAAACATTGAACTAATAATAACGATTTCTTCAACGGTATACCATCTCGTGGTACGTATTACTGACGGATGAATCGATCGATCGATCGCATTAATTGAAATTATGCCATTCTCTGTCTGACCACGGACTCGACGCGACGGTGCACTTGTTTCGCCATCTTCCCCGAAGCAACTCGCAATAGTGGCCCGCAGCAACAAAAAGATTTCATAGCTTTGATAACTTTAATAATTGAAATGTAATGGTTTCTTTTCTAACGGTGAAAACTTGAACGCGATATCGTCGCGTCTGGGAGAGATTAAGGTTAAAAGGCGAGCGAGTAATCGTGGGCGGTGGCTAGAGAGAAGAATCCATCGTCTGCCACCTTCCTCGTACCCCTGGTTCACGGTTCCATTAGAAAACGTTCCCGTGGCGATGTTCAGGATAAATAGTTTGCGCTAGAGAAAAGGTTCTCCGCGGCGGCAATTTATCTGGAACGTTACGCAGCTCCATTAAGAAAGAGGGACAGAGGCGCAAGCGACGAGAGAGAGGAACTCTTTCAATTTGTGAAAGGTTGCCGTCGGTTCGTTCAGGATTACGTACGGTACACGTATAGGTATAAATACATTAGGGTGTTTCTCGTCGAAACGGCATCGAAACACGGCGAATCCGCCCTCGGTTGCTCGAAAAACGATTTTCCTTCTAGAGACACGTGAACAAAGCGATGGGCTATACGACGTTCTTCTTTATATTTGGAGATACGCGCGAGAATGTACGTCTAACCCACACCTATTTCGAGTATAAAAGTTTACTCGGCGAACGACCGAAATTTGAATCCCAAAAGCTGTCGTCGGATCGTTTCAACGGTCAACGAAACACTCGTTCGCTTCGAATTAACCGATAACAAGTTCGACTCGTCGCGTCGGGGTCGTTTATCGAATACAAACTTAATAATAGACGACACGTGCTCGATTATAGTTGCGAAACTACTGTGCGCGTTTCTGCATTTTTTTCGCAAAGGTTAATTGTTCCCTGTAACCCATTTTCCTGGGAGCGAGGCTAACGGGCATGGGACGTGTGCTGTTTGTGCCCCGACCAGGGATAGCTATTAAAGTTACTCTAATTGCGATGCTCGTAAACAGCAACGCGTTTCCCTCGCGCTTGTCGCGAAACGGCCGAGGGTACGTCGTTGAAATCTTTAGTATGCTCAAACAATCGTTCGAGGACCGATTACCAAGTCCACTTTGTAGTTAAACATCTCGATAAACAGATCTTTTACTTTGGGGCGTTCGAGGGCACACAACGTTTCGGGTTGGAGTTAGACGAGTCGAACGCTTTGACAAACGAGTAAACGATCTTCACCGTATCACGCGACCAATTCAAGTTCGAGTTCCGCCGATAAACGTTCGCTTATGTGAATTCGACTGATTGGGGGTGCGCGATTCGATACTCGAGAGGAACTTTCCTGATTTGTGCTCCGTTGTGCAAGTATCTCTGTCTCTGTTAGTCAAACTTTCTTACAGAAATATATGTATTACTGCGTGTCGATAATGAACTAATTTCGAGATAAACAAGCGTATTCCAATCGATGTTGAACGATAAGCATTCGCGTAATTGAATAGGAAAAAGATAACTCTGTTATCGGTAGACCCACTCGTTCATTTAGGGTGGATGTACCTTTTCTCCCGATCGGTGGCACGAACTCGCGTCCAGGATGATGGATGATCCTGGGCAAAAGTTGGACACGAGTGCAGCCAGTATATAGCCGCAGTTTCCGCTGGCCGTGTAATTAATAGTCACACATTTGCATCCAGCTTGATATTATTCTATGATCAACGAGTGAAACTCGCCCCCGAGTGTAATTGAACTGCGCATCCTCTTCGTGGCATGAGAATTATTAATCAAACAGACCGCGTGCACCACCGAACGAGGATCGATTAGTCGGTGCGACTGACAGAAACGTACCACTTTACAGCTGTATTATAGTTTGGCCCGTTCCAGTAACGACAGCCCCCTTCAACCCTGCCTGCTCTCGCCCCTTTTCTTTCTCGCTCTCCCGCCTTTTACCGATGTACTCTTCAAATTTCCATCCTCGCGCGCTCGTTCGGCCACCACCACCTGTTCAACTACCTCCCTCATTTATTGATAATCGCGTAGGAAAGGACAACAGCAGGGATTAGCCACTCTAGAACTTTGCCTCCAACGTCGAATTACTATGCGATAGCAATCTAACCGAGCATCGTTTGGATTTTCCAGTGGTTGATGACATATAATAAAAAGTTGAGATGGGTCATAACGTATAATAGAAACGATTTGGACGACGTGGTACATATCTAACTCTGCGCCTAACCTTACGCATGGAAATCACTTTTAATTCCAACGCGAAGCAATCCGCGCGCGTTATCCTTTACACGTTCGTTGGATTTTAATCTGGGGAGTCCCCGGAACGGCACGCGGGAGGGGAATCCCTTTCACGGGTCCCGCGATTGCTTCGAAACTTCCAAACCCAAAGCCTCGAGCTCGCGTGACGCGCGACCCAGTAATTACTGGTCGTGTCATATTAAAAATGGCGGTTTCTAGAGGTCGTTGGGGTTAATTCATACATAACCTCGCGGCAATCGGGACGCAGATCGCATTAATAATTGTAAGTTGCAGTCGCGTAGAGACGATCTCCCTGGTGAACAGAATTCTCGTTACACACGTACACACACGTTCACTGGTTTTTAATCAGGAAAAGCGGAAGCACGCAGGGCGAAGCAGAAAGCGCTTCCGTGACTAGGAATCCACAAATATTTATCCCACGGAAAGGAATTGTTCGGCACGAGCGTCCAGGCTAGCGAAAAATAGGCTTGTGCGATCTTTTAATCCAAAATCTTTATCTTCCTCTGGTGCTGAAAGTCTCGCGTATGAGTACATTAATAAATAATGCATCTTCTTGCGTAACCAACGTTGTCTCTGTACTAGGTTGTTCGGTAACCCGGTGCTCGCATAATCCATCCGCAGATTTACCTAACGCGACTTTGAGGAGCCCCGTCGCGTAGAGATTTAATGGCCGGCTCTTGCAATTTTTCTAGGCAACGTTGGATCAGCGTTGCGTAATAAATTCGTCGATGTCCCTACCGTCTTCCGATCGATCTGTTCGATCGTAACACTGATTTCAAATCTGAATTAGCGTATTCGAGTGGGTGGAAGTGGGGAGGGGCACTCGACAATCAGTGATACTCGAACGCGGGCCTTTCCCTTTCGCGAATCCCCTCGGGTTCTTTCTTTCCCAGATGAGGTAGCGAAGATCGATCCGTATGGAGAACGACGACGATTATATACCCTTCTTTCTAGTTGCGAAACGGGTAATCTGAACATTCTTACAGAGATTATTTACATATTTTCACAGCTGATATCTATTCTATCGCTGTCGCAGGAGCTCTTGCTGGCTTTCCGTAAACGAGCTTAGCGAGTTCAGCCCGGCGCAGCGCGCCACGGCAAGGGGAGAAGCAGGACATCGGCTGACTCTATAGCCGCATCCAAGGGTCCATTCCTTTCCTTCCCCTTTCTTCTCTGCTTTCTTGCACTCCCCTTTGCAGTTTCTACCGCTGGTCCGAGTCGATACTCGACCCACAATTTTTATCGCCACTCAGGACCGGCTACCCACTCGTTTCTGGATACGCTGCTTGAATTTACTCGCAACCCGGATCTTTGAATCCTTCCTCTCCTCCCCCCCTTTCCCACTCTTTGAAAAGTTCGCGAACCGAGGAACGATGGAGTGCCACTCGTTTTCACGATACCCTTCTCCACGAGCCCCTCTATTCTATTCTCCTTCTAACCCCCTCTATTCGTGATCGCTGGGCTCCGATCATCTCCATTGATCCTATATCGCTTCGTCTTCTTTTTCAATTTCTGCTTCATTTTATTTTGATTTCAAACAAAAGTTTAACCACAGGTAAACGATCGACATCTGCTCGTCGAGTATTTTCTTGGGGTTGCTAAAACGAGGTGACGGATAGATACATGTAGCGATCTCGGTCTTGGATGGCATGCAATTCTCGTCCTCCATTGCCCCTAGGCACGTACCAGGTCACACACGACCAGGAAAACCATCGCACAAGTATATAGTGTGTATCAACAGTGCAATATTTCCGCAAGACGTATTCTATGCACCGTATAATCATCTTTGAACTGACAAAGTCGAGTTTTCCAACGTGTACAATGCCCTGTCGTTATTCGATAGGTCCCTTGACACGCTGAAGCAAGGTCTGGCGCGTGAATGTAAGGGTCACGAATAGGAGAATTGTTTATTCAGGCGTTCGACGATGGATTTTCGTTAACTATTCCTCAATCGGTTACAAAAGCACGGGATTCGTTCGTCAAGAGCTCACGAGCGCGAGCTCTATACTCGACGAATCTCCGAGTCACTGGTTTGGGGATGCGTTCGATGCTTTCATGTTAACAGCTGACAACGGCCATGAGTCGCGAGCTCTTAACGAATAAATACTGTATACCTGGCACCGAGCCACACATTTCGAGGCACACACGACTAACGTCAGGTAGGGAAGAGGACGGGCCGTTTTGATCGCCAACGATGAAGACTGCAAGTTCTAGCGCGTACACCAATGTTCAAGGGTGGCTCGAAATTTCAATAAGTTTCTCGGTACTGACGTCATCCCGTGTCGGTTCGCTTTAGATGTATGTCAACGCACCCCCAATTCTCCATTAATATCCACTGTTCTGATAGCAGCGCACAAAATTAACAACGCAAATGATAAACGTGCGGCATAGCTTAGAATTCACAAACACGCATCCAAGCATAGCAAGTAGTTGGTCGTAGTAGGTTGAAAGGTCTCGAAGGGTTCGAGCAGGAGATTTCCCATCGCGTTTCTCCTCGTCGAGAATGGTTCCTCGGGGATGAAGAGCTCGAAGGTACCCGGAACGATAGAGAACAGATGTGCCAAGAAAGGACCTAACTGTAGGCTAAGATTCACCGATTACACCCCCACGTTCGGGCACCGGTGCGGCCGCGGTCGGGAGCCCCACACTCCTCGGACTACACACGGCCAAGTAGTAAGTAGTATACAGGGTGAGACGGTCTGATCGCAGGCAGGCCAGACTGTAAATTCAAGCGGGGTTGGAGGACAGGCCAAGAACCGAGGGCGCTGGAGGGAAAAGCAATCAATCTTTGAGAGGCAGATGAGTGCAGGAACCTAAAATATAGGGCAACACAAATTTAGTCTGGCTGCCGGTCCACGTCCACGTGTCGACGTGAATGCGCAACCGCCCGGGTTTGTAATCGATATTGCCGACAAGGCACCACGCCCTGTACCTGCGAGATGTGCGGGATATGCAATGGTACCGAACGCTCCCAGATCCTCGTCCCCCCTACCCCTCCTCGCACCCTCTTTCCAGCTCTCTCGCTTTCACCCGCGGTACTTTCCTCTTTCCCTCTAACTTGCACTCGCTACCCTCCTGTGTCTACACGTTTCACCCTCTCCCTCCAACCCGTTTTCTTTCCACCCACCCTATGCTCGTCTGCCTCGTCGTCGCTCGCTCGCTCGCGGCCTAGTTATCCGCCTCTCCTCCGCCATCTTCGTCCATCTACTTATCTATTTATCTATCTTTGTCGCTGGGCAACTGCGATTATCTGGTCGGTTCTGCGCGGATCTGCTCGCCTAGGGAGTTTCGTTGGGGCCGAGGTTGCCATCACTGGATTAGAGGGCGCGTGCTACTCGCGACGAACCTAACCTAGGTCCTAGGGAACTCTTCCGGATATGTTATGGATATAAGGGGGAAAAGGGGACAATTGACTCGGTCGGTAAGGCGGAGTAGCCTGTCGATAAAGTCGCGCTTTCCTACCTTCGGTAACATAGAACCATAATCGACAGACCGTTGTACATTACCAACGGAGCAACCTACCTTTACCGATCAACTATTCTACGTTACCGAATCATAAGGGGAAATCAGAATCGAATCCAGAAATACGCGGCTAATCGATTCAAGGAAAAATGGTCGCATTTGTGACCCCTGACACACGGCACGCAATTTTCCGTTTGTGCAAATCGAATTACACGTACGAACTATTTTCGGCTAATGGAAATAAATTATAGACTTCCGACCGCTTCGTAATGCACCGATTCCGGAACGACGCGATTACCCCTACCCTTCCATGTAAATAGCAACACCCGCTTCCATCTCGTCAGTCGATAAAACCAAATCGTATAAAAAGGAAACTCGGCGCTGAACACTTTTATTCGACCCCTACAGCAATTGGAAACTTTTTTGAAATTCGTCGTTTCGAAGTGCTTCCATTTGTGTATGCCTAGAGGCCGTTTCAAGTGTTGCAACTTGGAGGACGCGGTGTATGTTGAAACTTGTCAAACTGGGGTTCTACGATTCTTGAAACGGTACAAGGTATATACTACTATATTGAAAAGTCCCTCCTTTTACATTTACATTTCTTTTAATCGTTTCCTTTATTAGTCTCGTACAAGTTACTATTACGAAACCTTCCCGTTAGGCGAATGTAGAGGCAGCGATGGAGATTATATCGAGCCAGTGGCATCGATACTCGAGGTAAATTATAATCTGGTATCAAACAGTATCAAATATGTTGGTATCAAAGAGAATCGATATCCGTTTGAAATTACCATGAAAGTATCGTTACATACATATTTAGTAGCCGAGAGTACTATACCTCTAATATATTTATATTTTAATGGGTTTAAACGCTTGATATCGGCAGTGAGCGAAACTAACGACACGTAACATTCAAAGGGTTTGTCGTTTTTACAATACGTTAAAGTTGTTACTGCAAAACAGAGTTAAGCAGCTTTAAACCGCGACAGGATGGGGCTAGTTAAGAGAACAGAGCAGTACAAATACGTAGCGGTATAAGCATAGTTTACAAACACGCGATTCCGATGTTTTACTCGATAGCGTCGAGAATTAAATATAGCAGAACTAATCGATGCGGGAGACTCGACAACAAACACGTCGATTCCGTTCTATAGAGTTGGTTAAAATTTGAAAACAAAGAGGGTTACAATTCTCCATCTGGCCCGAATAACAGTGACACAGATTGTTTTCAATTAGTTGGATAATTTCAACTTTTGCACGAATATTCAGCCGCTAGGGTATCAAAAGTACCGACTAATTAGAAGATATTTCTAGTACCGGGCATCGGACGAACTTTGATCTCATCCACGATTCCGGTTTATTTAAAAAACTTGCTCGTTCATTGGGAATACGATATTCGATAATTTGCACTGGACGAGGGGTTGGAGCAAAGCAGGAACGTTTGCCCGAGCGAACGAATTAATTACTCTGGAACACACACCGGCGGACGTTGACCCTTTGTCGAAAAGAAATTTATTTCAACATTGCCCTGACGTACGCACAGGAAATCGCTATCGAAAGCAGAGTTGGCATTATTCCAATGTGGCACCTTGAATCAATCTTTGTATAGATACAACGGTGTCACCGTTGATTCAACTAATTTGAACACAGCACCGACCGAATAACAATTCATGTTTTTGTCTTGTGTAAATAATTAACGTTATTCGTCGTTTTACGCGTGTCTACGCTATACACATTTCCCTGACACTGCGCTTAACATACGCGAAGAATGTTGGAACGTGTAAATTCTCACGGGGAAGAGCCGCGCGTTTGGGAGCCGAGAAAATGGTACCGCGGGGTCGACAAGCGATTTCAGAAATTGTTGCGTGCCGTCGCGAGACGATTAACTCGGGGGAAAATTGGCTCCGCCGTAGAGAAAACGCGGGAAGCGTCGTCGCAGCCGATGAACTCTGCTCGTTTCTCTTCGCCCCGAGGCCTTTTAACGATCTAGCACCGAGACTCTGTCTCCGGGTCCTCGCGAACACGAATATATACATACATATGTACATATGTATATATAGATGTATATATCCATCTATAACAAGAGCGTGTTTTCGCGGGTATCCTATCCTCGAGCTTTCTGGCAGACACTGTGCTGAACACAACAATCGGGGGCGTAATATTCGCACGGCGAAATTAACCGGCTCAGAGACTCCTATAATCTTCTGTAGAAACCGTTGAAGCAGCTAGGGCAACAGGAAATAGCACCGGAAGATAGACGTAACGAGGATCCGGATTTAGAGCGCAACAGACTGTCTATGCAGCTTATAGAACAAGTGGCCGATACTATCAAGTGTCGGAGTTATACGGACTTGTTTGCTAAACCGAACTTGTCATTCTTTTTTTTATAAACAAGAACTATTTAAATTTCTTCTACTTAAAAGAAGAGAATCAGAGTCCGGTCGGGTAGAGTTAACCTTGGTACCGATGCGGTTCAACTTTGTTTCTCTGTAAAGGTGTGCGGAATTCTGAACTCGACAGACGCTTTCGTGGGAGAAACGAACGATAACTCGACGATTACTTATTAAAGAAGGACGATGGCGGGAAACAGAAGTAATTTAAAACGTGTCGATTACCCTTAGCGGACTTCTTCCGGCCTGTGCCTGCGTGAAAGTCTCCCCCAGAGGCGAGGCCCTATAGAAGCGCCGTCATTGACTATCATCCATTCGACGCCCTCCTCGCCTCAGGGTTATTTTTCGTATACCACCCAGAGAGGAGGAACTAGGCCACTGGAAACCGAGTTCTTTTTATCCGCTGCCCGTCCATTTTATGAATTTTATGAAACCCAGGGACGGTTTGTGCAGAGATGAAAAAGTTTCGCGAGCTTTAATGAAACTTGGAAGAAAAGTTCTACGCCCCCGCTGTTGTCCACCAGCTTCGCGGACTTTTCCACCGGATACACGTGTATTCGCCGCCATCCTCCTTGGACTTTGCGACTCTTCTTTCTTTGCTGCTCTCGCCTATTCTCCGAGGAATCGATCGAATCCATGCTAATTGTAAAAAGTCAACGAAAACGAGATCGTACAGTAGCCCACCGTTCATGAGAGACAGGAAAACAAAAGCTCCTTAAAAAAACGACAAAGTCTATAGAAATTACGTAACTCGTACGAAAATAAATTCTATACTTGACTCTTTACTTTGTAAGGGAATTCCAGAAATAATATTTCCGATTATCGAGGTTAAGCGAACATCGAGGGTAGTATCCATCGTTTCGGGCCGCGTTCGCCGGCTCGTTTATCGTCTGGCCAGTCGACGACGGTTTCGCAGACACTGCAACTTCCCAACGATGAACCGAATGCGCTAAACACAGAGAGAAGGGCGAGAGGGAACGAGGGAATCGACGAAGCATGGTCATCGATTGGTAGGATGCAACGACACGTGACGGTTTACGAGGAATGGGAATCTGCAACTTGGGAAAACGGTGCACGAATTCGCGACGCTGCAGTCCTCAGCATCGCTTTGTAATCCTGTCGTGATTTAGGTCGGACTCGGGGCTTCCCGATTTCCTTACGAACGAATATTGACCTTCTCCTGCCCCCATAGCCAACTGCCCTGCTGCTTTTCTACTTTGATCGTCGCCAAGTAAAATCTCGCTGGAACGGTTTTGCATTTGTTCTCCGCATTCATTAGAGTAGGGGCGACCGAAGAAATCTACGATGTCACCCGATATTAACCAAGATTACCCATAAATTACACCAAAGAATCTCGAAATGTGGCTCGTGGATCCCACCCCCAGGGGATTCCCAAAAGGGAGAACCAAAGTATATTGCAGAGGGTGTCATTGCATGGAATTTTCGTTAATTGTACAGCATTTGGAAGCAAAGAAGCTGTAGTGAGCGTAAGTAGGGGAGATATATCGCATCATCGGATCGGTTACCTTGGTTATTGCGCGAATATGTGCGTTGCAATCGAGGTAATCGATTCTCGAGACAGAGTTGCGAACCGGTCTTGCTTTAGCGGAACATGTCGTTACCAATCGACGTTTCCATACGTATCTAAAGCCATACGTATGAAGACGGTAAAATCTTGAACGAGGTCAACGACACCGTTTGCATGAGATAAGTTTTCAAAGAAATGGTTAATTCTTAACCGGGAAAAGCATCCCTCTCGACTTTAAGGCCGATGGTCGTTCTTCGTCGAAGACATCGCTGTCTATCGACACATTTCCACTATTTTTATGGGGAATTCTATAAAATTTGAAGAGAGTGCTCGTTAAAATTGACACGTTAAGGCTGAGATCGCAATGGCTGACGTTTTATCGTTTCTCGATAACACGAATCCTAGCGCACACGTTGTCTACGAAGTTTCCGAGAACTTTCGAACCCACTTGGAAAATTCCCAGGCAATCCATCCGAAATTCCTTCGAGATACAACTTTCGGAAGCTTCCCACAAGAATGTTCGTGGCGTACTAAAAAATGTCGAAGAAAATTCCGTGCAAAAATGTTTAAAATATAAATAGATTCAGAAAATATGTATTATTTAGAAAAAACACCCGCAAGTGCTCGCCAATTGGAACGTCTCCTTTCCCATAACTTGCGCCCCTCTTTCCATTATAAAGGCTTGCAAGACCAATCCCTACGTAACATAGCTGCACAACATCATACTTCTATACAGGCTAATCGCGTTTTTTCTTCTTTTTTACTTTACAGAAGCCGATTACACTTTAGATGATTCTTTTTGGAACGAGGAGACTCCTGTTGGTAAGTGTCTTACTGAAAACGGAACTTCTACAAACACCTCTGTTTCCCAAATACACGTATGTTTTATTTTCAATGAAACACTTTTAATTTACGAAAGTAAATTGTAACTTCCGTTCGATATTCGAAATGTTGCTTTGGTTAAAAATTGTGGCCATCTCCCTTCTCCCTACCCCCTTCCCCCTTCCCCCTTCCCCACTCTCCCCCGGAAGTTTGATCGTCTACTTGAGCCGCCTAATACGAGACGTCTAATAACTAATAACAGTCGTTCCTTGAAAACCTTCAGCCCCGTTAGAAACCCGTTTCCGCGGAAAGTCTTGCCTCTAATTGCGACGGAACGAGTATCTTCCAGTCCCTTTGACACGAGGACAAAGAGCACGTGAATGCGAAGCTACGAGACGATCGCATAAATAGACAATGCGTGTACGGAACTTGTCGTCAAAGTCTGGTTTCCCTTTGAAGCGCGCTAGCACGCCTCGGCAGCGCAGAAGAGTCGAGATACTAATCGCACATTGAAGAGGATACTTGAATCAATGCTATCGCGCGAAAGAGACCACGTGGACGTATCTGGGCCCACGTTCTCGTTAACGCATCAATACTCTCCGCGTCGCGTCGCGGCCGCCTTGTAACGTTATAACGTGAGAAATATACGAATTAATTCTGTGCGTGTCTAGAACGAACTCGACATCGTCGATAATATCAAACGATGGTAAAGTTTCATATAAAAATGAGAACGACGATATCAACGCTGTATTTGAAACGACGAATTTTCAAGTCCAAGTTCGGAACGAATCCACCGATATTCCGTCTTGTTCGCAGTCGATTGGGAAAAAAATATTCTTTTTCGATTTCCAAGAAGGCGCGGAGTAGGAGGACAACGTCGACACACGAATTTCCTTGCAATTCACGAGGAAATGTACGCAAAGGAACCAAACCGGGGAGGGAAACCGCATTGCAGCACTTCCCGGCTCGGGAAACTCGATCTGCGGTTACATCTAGTTCTCGGATGCGGAGAATGGTTTATTGTTAAGTCAACAGAGCGGTGATTGGCTGGAAACGCGAAACTTAAATTGGGTTAAATTTTAGATGAGAGGACAATGCGTCCGTGTATAAAATGGACGAGGGTGAACCAGCAGGCTGGGGGAATCGTCGCCAACTTATTCGCTCGGGATAACCGTGAAAATCCCATCGATCTTCGATCCGGGCAACCATGAAAATCTCATCGACGCGCAACGTTCAACCAGTATCAGCCACGATATTCGTTCATTATGCGAAAACTATCGCGCGCGTTTTCTTTCCGTCCCGTGGGACGATTTTCCGTTTCGTGAGGGAAGAAAAATTTGAATTGCAAACTAGACAGTCGCTTCGCGCCGTTTTCCACGATCAATCAATATTCATACTCGTATTTAACCTTCCCCGGTGCCAATCCTTTTTCTGTCACATGCTTTACGAAGGGGGAAGGGCTACTCTTTGCCCAACTAATAAAATCCTGTAACGTTTAACAAGTTTGGGCAAACGTTGTGCGCTTTATCGCTATACGTAACAAAGAGATTGGCTGGGATACACCTAGGTTCGCGCGATATAATCAAGTAAAACGGTGACTTTGACACTTGACGCGGGAAACAGTAGTAAACGGATATCGAACTATGAAACGCACAAGTTAAAAAATACTAAAAAATAGACAAAAGTTTGCTATAGTTGAGAAATCCGGTCCGTGAGTTTCGTCGCATCGCAACCTAGGAAAACGTAATAATCTGCCGCTTCGGTTAAATTAATCGCAATTCCGTCGAGTACTCGCAACGTTTCCTCCAGTAGCGACAACAAACGGCCTGCCAACGGTGACGCGCGTGCCAACCCCGCGGACGGGCAACTTAATCGGTTGGTAATCTCAGACGCGCGCCTCAGAAACGACCGCCTTTGGAAATTCAATTTACGAATCGGGTTTCGTCGGATAAAGCCGCGTTCTCACGCAACGGTAACTACTATACACACAACCGATTCTGCAACGACAGGTTGAATCACGGCTGGTGAACATAAGGCACGCGAAACAATTTCATTAGCACGCAGTCCAGTCCCAAGTTGTACATACATAGAATCATACATAGATACATAGAATCCGTTGAATTCACTATACTCTTAACACGTTTCCCGAAACATCGACAACATTTCTACGAGACTAAAATTTCATTTTCACACAATTATATCCCTTCTGTGCAACAAAGAACATACTACTCAGCTTAGAAGATACAACATTCCAGATCGTACAGACAGCTTTGAAATACTATTTCAGGGCAAAAAGAGCAAAACTTATTCGGAGAACGCAAACCTTTTGACGAGTTCTTTTTTCTTGGAGTAGTCGCGAATTGTTACCGTGTCGAAGAGAATTGCGTCGAGAATTCACGATCGTAAATACAAATTTCAAAGAAGGAAGAGAGAGAGAGAGAGAGAGAGACAGAGAGAGAGAGAGAGAGTGAGAGAGAGAGAGAAATGAAAAAACACCGCGACTCTTGCACCTAATCCCCTTAATCAGACTTTACAATGGAAGTCAAACTGCGGAATTCCCACGTTCGAACGATTCCAGGTGGAAATTACTATAGCCTCGCGGTCTCGTTCACTCGATACAACGAAAATGTTCAATCGATAAAACCCTACTGCTGCTTTTCCCGGAGAACTTTGCATTGTTATGCCGTGCGGAGTGCACGGATGCTGGACAAAGTTACACACTATTCGAGGGATCGATTGTACATAACTTGGGGTGAGACTCTTCGCCTCGAATCTTTTCAACCGTAGGACTTGTTCGGTTATACTACGTAGTTCACCCGATGGCGATTAGCCGGGAGAAGAGCAATGTTCGAAAACAGAAATTTTATATTCCACCGAATACACGGCCACGCTTTCTAAGTAATTTATAGTAATTGAAAAGCAAAAGCTACTCTTTTTTACGCGAGTTTTGCGGCAAGCGCATCTCTGCCGGCGTTGAAAAGGGCGACGCACGCGTTGGTAGGGCAGAAGGGGGAGGACGGCGTTGAAGGTGGAGGATGGCGCAGAAGCGTGGCAGGTAATTATCCACACACTTCATTTTGAATGGGTCGGGTTAAATCGGGCAAAGCCCGGACAGTCGATAAGAGGGTAACTAGTAGACACTACACACGCTTCGAGAAGGCCCTCCACTGATTATCTCGACTCAATCGTAGCTCGCAGCCAGCAACAGTTTAGCGCGGCGAGAAAAGAAACCTAAGGAAAACTGACGTAATGCTCTAGCGCGGATCTTGCTAATTAGATCCGTTCGCGATGAGTTGGAAGACAAGTCGGTGCAAATAGATAATGACTCGCGATTCATTTTGTTTTTCTTTACCAGACAACTAATATATATTTGTAGGTATAGAATTAAAATTAGAAATAGAGGTAAATTGAACGTTTCGATTGAGGAGTGGAAATTGGTTTCAGGTGAAGTCGAACGACTACTGCGAGAGTATCGACAAAACCAAGAGCTAGTACGAAATATCGGGGCCCATTACTATCAGATCATCTATCCGGTACAGTTACGGCATCACGAGAAAATGGGGATATCCACGAGAGAAATTGGCGTACCGAAGGTAATTATACTCAAAGTTCGATTTATAAGTCAAGGTCCCTACTCTCGGATATGACTTTGCCTTTAGCATTCCCCTTGTAATTTTACTTATAATACAATATGTATATCTCCTTTGCTTATTGCGAACCTTATCGATACGGAAAGACGTTCCCTCGTTACCGTCTCTCTTGGACGCATCCCCAACCCCGAGTACCCGACGTAATACGAAACTTTATCATCTTTACAGTTTCCTCAAAGAGGGTACGGAGAGGGCGGATATCAAAATTCTAGAGGAAGAATGAGAGTAAGTGTGCGGAAGTTTGCGGACGCGACGCGACGTACCGATTAATGAGCCAACTTTCTCGACGAGCTGTCTCCCACTGATCGTGCGTTGTTTTTCCATTTTCAGACGGGGAGACACTTTCATCGGACGTCCCTTTTGATCAAGGCCTTTAATCACAGATTTCGCCTAGATTTAGAATTAAATACGTAAGTGTTATTAATTTCCATCGTTTCGATTTCGTTCGCTCGAGAGTACCGATACGATCGATCCACTCACATAATCGATATAATAACGAGCCGCGTTTCGGTTATTATTTCTTAGACAACATTTTTGAAATGCGTTTTCGTTGCAGGCAACTTTTAGCTCCGAATCTTAGGCAAAGGAACTTTCTAGGTAACGGCGCCGAGCAAAATTCGAAACAGGTAGGCCTTTGGCTCGTCGAGGGATCCCTTGCTTTTGCAACGAGTCTCATCCCGAAAAATATTTGCAGGAGATAGAGCACTGTTACTATCACGGCTCCGTTAGGGATTACCCAGGAGCCAGCGCTGCTTTCCATACGTGCAACGGTGTCAGCGGTATCATTCACTTAGGCAACGAGACGTTCGTCATTCATCCATTTTACGGTGGCGACCTGTCGGTCAGTGTAACTATTGCTGAGATTTAGGACCGCGAAACCTCAACATCTTTCTCGATCTGTACACGCCAGTGTCTACTTTTAAACATTTCTGTTTTTCTTTTTCTCGAAGAAAAGGAAGAACCTCTGGTAAAAAGGGCTTCGTCGCAAATCCCCCCTTTGCCAAGTACGAAAATTTTGTACGCGACAAGGGAACGAAATCGTGATCCGCGTCCTCCAGCACGTCAAGTGGAGAGAGACGCAGACGTTGTTCTTTTAATATATGCATGAGTTGCGTCGTCGTTATTATTCATGAAGACATCTCGAAGCAACAACGAGACGGAACCAAGGGAAAAAATAATATAATTCCGCGCAAAACGTTGGGGAGAAAATCAGCCAAAGACAATTATTGACCCGGGGTAATCGACTTCTCTATCGCATCTGGCGAGGCTGCTTTTAAACTCTGTTCTTTGTCAACTTTCTTCCTTTGTTTCTCTTCGAGAAAACTGTGAGATACTGTACGAACGGATCCAAAACGCGTTGGTGTTTGGCGGTCCTTGACGTCGCGATTGTAGCGCAGGCATGTCCACTCGACTGGTTGGTTGTCCGTCTCGAATAGAAGAGAATCGGACGTTGAAGGCGAGCAGCGAGCCACCTAGAGAATGTTAACTATACGCAGACCTCTCTTTTAGCAGAAACATCCTCACGTTATATTTGAAGCTCGAACAAAGGCTAACAAAGGCTGTGCCAACTCCGGGAACCTCGACTGGCGCACAAAAATTCGCCGACAGAAGCACGTGCTGGGACTATCGGAGACCACTGCTGATCGATACAAGAGAGACGTCCGCGAAGCAATCAAATACATCGAAACTGCCATCATTATCGATAAGGCTATGGTATGAAAAGAAAAAGAAACACATGTATCGAGCAAAGAGTAAAAGATAAACGACCTTTTCTCCGTATTCAGTTTGAGAAGAGAAACGGAAGCACCAGATCGGAGGTTGTTCACGATGCCATCCAAGTCGCCAATATCGCTGATTTGGTAAGCGAGAAGCTACGTAAAGTTACAAACATTCGGTTTGCTTCGACTACACTAACTATCTCGATTAACTTTATCGCAAATGTTTTACACGTCTTGCAGTATTTCCGTACGTTAAACACTAGAGTCTCAGTCATTTACATCGAAACTTGGCAAGGGAAAAACCAGGCAGATATCGAGAAGGGCATGGACATTGCGCTCGCATTGCAAAAGCTGAACGATTACAGCATGAGAAACTTGTTTCATCTCACGCTGGATACCACTCAGCTGCTCACGTGAGTGTCGGACTCGAGGTAGTTGGATCTGTTTTAATTTTAAACAAATGATCGATTCGCAGGGGCGAAACGTTCTCCGGCGGAGAGTCCGGGGTAGCCGTGCCATCGACCATCTGCAAACAAAAGTCGGTGGGGATCAGTGTGGATTTGAACATATACGAGCCTCATCTTTTGGCTGGTACCATGGCCCACATGATCGGCCACAACATCGGCATGAGCCACGACGATGGAAGTAAGTCTCGATTTGTGGATTTAAGAATAGGTAAAGGGCGAATAGTTGTATAAAAAAATCTCGAGATACTAGCGAGCCATTTCTTCTGTCTGATCGATAAAAATGATTCACAGGAAGCGGATGTCTCTGTCGAGACTGGCACGGATGCATTATGGCTCAATCTATCGTCGGTTTGGAGAACGTTCAACCGTACACGTTCTCCGAGTGTAGTAAGACGGACTATATCGAGTCGTTAAAAAGCGGTAACGGCATCTGTCTTCTTAACAAACCAAACGAGGTCAGAGAAAACGCTAACAGTACTTTGATCCTTTCGGTGGAGTTAATTTCATTAATGTTTACTAATCGTTCGAATCACGATTCCCTTTTCCGTTGAACAACAGGTAGAAGTGAGAATATCTTGCGGAAACAGGGTAATCGACGAAGGTGAAGAATGCGATTGCGGATCGATCGAGGAGTGCCAGGAGGTCGATCCCTGCTGCGATCCAATCACTTGCAAACTAACCACGGAAGCGAAATGCGCCACCGGACCCTGCTGCAACGACTGCAAGGTAACAATATTTTCGTATACACGTCAAACATTTGCCACGAGATTTCAACCAAGAGAAGATGTACGTGCCCGATAACGGCGTTAAATAGAAATTTTGTCGTCTGTCGCGAAATAGAAGGGAGGCTCGTATACATATAAATATAGAGTAGCGCGAGCTTCGACCACCTTTGCTTAAACATTTGTTATTCTAAAAGTAGTCGAGCAAAGCCGGTTTCATGTTTTGGATATTTCGCGAAACGTTAACAAAAGAAATATTTGCAATCGCAGCTGCTCAAATATGGCGTCATTTGTCGAGACGCGACGAACGAGTGCGACCTGCCAGAAGTCTGCACGGGGGAAACGGGCCAATGTCCGCCGGATGTTTACAAGAAAAACGGGAATCTCTGCGCGAATAACGCCAGCTACTGTTTCAACGGTGTTTGCCCAGCTTTGGACCTCCAGTGCGAAGAAATCTGGGGAGTCGGTGGCGAGGCAGCGGACAAACAGTGCTTCGAACAATTCAACTCCAAAGGCTCGCTAACTGGACACTGTGGAACCGACACGTCTGGCCACTACATCAAATGCGAAGCTGAGTAAGTAGATCCGATGCGAGACAGGGATTCCAACTAGAGCTGTTTACAAGGAAATTCGTTCGTTTGCTTTCCTTTCTCAGAAACGTCCGTTGCGGATCGTTGCAGTGTCAACAGGGTAGAAAACAGCCGGTAACCACCGGCATAGATCATTCGATAACTATAATATCCATAAAGGGTCAAGAATACAAGTGCAAGTAAGTAGGATCTCACGCCTAATCGTCGATCTATGCACGGGACGCTCGTATAACGTTCGCTACTGCGTTTTGCGTAGGTCCACGACTGGCAAAGTGGAAGGTTCCGAGTTGCCACGCATGGGGTTGGTCCGCGACGGGACATCCTGTGGAGATCATTTGGTAAGTTTCTTAAGCCTATCCTCAACCGAAATCACCCGGTACAGCGAACCGAATTTACTTTAAATCCGATTATCCAAACAAGATGACCGACATATGGGGAGTAGGGCGCGACCTCTGTCACGACAAAACTGTTTGCTTTCGGTCTAGATAGATTCGGAAATTAAAGTAACCTGCAGATACGCGTCTGATTTCGTTTCAGATTTGCGTGAACCAGACTTGCACCAGCCTCTTCCCATTCATAGACAAGGAAAAGTGTCCCAGTAATCATAATAACAACGAATGCTCGGGCAGAGGTGTAAGTACAATAAATAACTCGGGAAGGATGCAGCAATGTTCTTTCAAGCTGTACACGTCACGCAAATTCTTCCATCTGTCGATCATCGAGACGAAATTATAATTACAGGTATGCACAAACATGAACAAGTGCTATTGCAACTTGGGATGGAGCGGAACAGACTGCTCGATCGAGCAAGCTATTCCCACGTCACCGCCAACGACTACTCGCACCGAAGCAGCTAGCAAAAATGGTACAGAATCTAGACAGGTGAAGAAAGAGACCCCCTACGGTAAGTTATGATTCGTAAACGATCCCAATTAATTCGATACAGAATACCTTCGGAATTATAAATATTTGGAATGCCTACAGAATCGATTAATCGAAATAAACCTATCCCACATATTTTTCTGTCGTGTAAATCGGTTGAATTCATGATACTTTCATGAGAGGAAGACTCTCGTTCCTTTTCCCTTCGGAACACCCATTAGACACCTAATTATTTGGGGCCATACCATCAGCTGTGCACATATAATTCGATGCGTTCTCTGTTCTAACAAATGTGTATATATACGTATAACTCACACACGCATAAATACGATATATCGATACGATTACATTCCTAAACAAGGTTTCTCGACCAAGGTCATTCGAATCATCGGGAAAGCGTGGCCCGACCCATCGAAAAAGACACCCGACATCGGTTCGTGTTGCGTTCTCAGAGACGATCTTGGAATTGATTTTCCCTGTTTAGGGCTGCTTAGTCCGTAAACGCTTGCTCCGTGTTGGGGATTCCCCCTTGGAAAGATCGGTACGGGAGGGGATCCCTGACAGAGATCCAAACACGCTTCGTCGACTGATTTGACACATGTAGGATAGAAAGTGATTGGTCATTTCAGAAGCAACTAACAACACCCTTAGCACCGTGGAGATGGTAGCAATCATGTTGGGTGTGGTCACAGGAGTCTTCGTTTGTTTTGCACTAGTGGCTGTTTGCTACAGGTACAGTAGCAAAGTAACAAAAAAAAAAAAAAATAGCGCTTGGGAAGCGAGAGCCTACCGAGAGTGGGTTCCTCCCAACCGCGCCTGTCGTTGTCAAGTAAATGCGTGGCTAGCTGGATGATGGGGCATCGCACGCGGCCGTCAATGCTCTCACAATATTAATTCATCTTAGCCTACTGATTCGATGTTCGTTTACCTCTACGTATACAAGCTGTCCCGTGTGCAAAATGTTACAAGTTGTTTACCTAGAAACTAATGAAAATATCGACTTTTGTTTTACACGCAACGTCACGGAGAGATTAATCTTTTAGCAGAAAGTCTTGTACGATATAAATCTATTGATTTCAAGGGCCCCCATTTCCTCCCAACAATCACTCTAAACAAAATATATATTGCACGCTAAAAGATTGGCTCTCCTGTACCATTTAATTAGAGGATAAATGAAACCGATTTCTTCGTTCATTTCTGAGAAAATTGCTTGTAACACTTTATATAGGACACCCTGTATCTTATATATATACATAATACATGAATATGCGTACGGCTCATAAATATGTATACATATACTAACCTTTTTCTCGATGGTGTGCTCTGAATGTGCTCGTGCTCGCATAGCACTCGTTTAACCCTTTACGGTCCTATGTCGACAAACGTACCGAAATGAAAAATATTTGAACCGCGAAGGGTTAAACGATCACGATGATCGTGACTATGCTGCACGAGCAACGGATCTTCATCTTTCTAGTTGTCGATCCATCGTAAACGTAACGCCAATGTGCCAGCTGCTTGTATGCCCTATAAAAGCATGAATAAGGCTGATTAGCAAAAAACGAACGTCGTCCCATCGTATCCATCCAAGAAAAAGCAAGTGTCGTTAGCAACGATGGTATCTAATCGACTATCTTCATTATTAACGAGTCATCTTGATCGCAATTGGTCGCTATGATTTGGTGTGAAGTGATGGGACTGGTCCAATTACACCTACCGAAAGTTGTCGTTGATATTAAATATTAACATGTGCCGTGCCGTGCCGTGCCGTGCCGTGACATCTTTCATTTCTCTTTCACGCGTGAAATCGATCGCGAGTAAAAAGATCACACACATCTCACACACGCTCTATCAATTTAAGATCGAACAATCGATCGATGGTCGTTTTATTATCCCTCGGAATTTACGGTAACGTCGCTTACACAAATATCATGCTATTATTACATCTTAATTAATTACCGACAATAATCAGAACAAAATGTTAAACATCTTTTATTGGAATAAATCGTTATGTCTATGGCCCCAAATAAAATGGTTTAATACAAGAATACGAATTCGGAATGTAAAATGGCCGCACTGATGGCCTCTAGTCGAACACGTTCGAGTCCCATCACTGACCGTGTGTCTTCAACCAGAGAACCTGGTTTGAAAGCACGCAACGGTGTACGGTAAATCGTAGCTAAGCGTCTTAAAAAATCCCGAGAGTACGCCCGTTACTTCTTTGAGTTGCTATATGGATATTTCCTGACGCGAGTCTGGATCTCCAGACATGCGATAAATCTCGACTTTGCGACGCTTAACGACCATTCACCGTGCTCGACGATCACCCAGTCCGTCGAATACTAATCCAAACTTTGATAGAGAGAAAAAATTGATAAAAACTGATAACGAGATAAGAAGAATACAAACTCTCGACGATGTGTACTCCTACCCTCTCACCTCCTCACCCTACGACGAACCACATCTATATGTATACGTATATGTGCTGATTCTGGCTTCTCTGTTTCTTATCTGTTTCTGTCTGTCACTGGCATCTCTGTCTGTCTGCATGCTGTGGGACGCTCGGATACCAAAAAAACCTAAAACAAAACAATGGTACTCGATCATGATACCGTGACGACCGGCAACGATGCGACTAAATTAACGCGTCTGATCGCCACAGAGAACTACCACGGCTCTAACACTATATTTTTAGTTGGTGTGCTCATGGCGGTGGTAGGGGGTGTTTTCCTAGTATTTACTCTGATGGCTCTATGCTACAGGTCAGTCGTAGTACATAAAAACTACTCCCTCTGTCTCAGGTTAGTGTGCAGAAACATACACGTAGAAACTTTTTTGTATGCGTATATCTATCTATCTATCTATCTATCTATCTACCTATCTATCTATCTATCTATCTATCTATCCATCTATCTATCTATCTATCTATCTATCTATATATACATATACATGTATATTTGTATGTATGTGTGTATGTATATATATATACTACTCTGTAACGGTCACACGTCGTGCATATATGTATATCTACATGTATATCTTTAGAGTCCGTATTGTTCTCTCTCTCTCTCTCTCTCTCTCTCTCTCTCTCTCTCTCTCTCTCTCTCTCTCTCTCTCTCT